>NW_028173862.1:0-3000 GCF_963971535.1 Notolepis coatsorum | reverse complement strand
GACCCAGTGTATCATATCTATCATAAAGGACACAGTGTATCATATCTATCATAAAGGACCCAGTGTATCATATATATCATAAAGGACCCAGTGTATCATATCTATCATAAAGGACCCAGTGTATCATATCTATCATAAAGGACACAATGGTGGATATCATATCTTTCACCAGTAATAAATCTGAGGGCAGAATGATTCCAGTGGTCTAAGAGTTGAAGAGTATTCAAGTTATTCAAACATATCCCCCAGAATGCATCGTTGTACCGTAGTGTAAATTAGTTATATTTTTAGAGCAGTTTGTTCCAGCGAGGGCACAATATATTCCCTTGCACACGCAAGTGTGTGAGTGTGTGTGTGTGTGTGTGTGTGAGTGTGTGTGTCTGTGTGTGTGTGTGAGTGTGTGTGTGTGTGTGTGCGTGTGTGTGTGTGTGTGTGTGTGTGTGTGTGTGTGTGTGTGTGTGTGTGTGTGTGTGTGTGTGTGTGTGTGTGTGTGTGTGTGTGTGTGTGTGTGTGTGTGTGTGTGTGTGTGTGTGTGTGTGTGTGTGTGTGTGTGTGTGTGTGTGTGTGTGTGTGTGTGTGTGTGTGTGTGTGTGTGTGTGTGTGTGTGTGTGTGTGTGTGTGTGTGTGTGTGCGTGCGTGTGTGCGTGTGTGTGTATGTAGACTCCGGGCATTTGCTCCTCACGTTACACATAATCTGTCATCTCCAATCAGTAATCTTATCGCATGCCACTACTTAAGAAAGTAGTCTGTGTGCATTATGCATGTGTGAGCGCGTGTGTGTGTGTGTGTGTGTGTGTCCGTGCATTATGTATACGTGAGTCAAAGCAATTAGTGCAACAGAGAGGAGAGAGGAGAGAGGAGAGACTGAAAGGAGAGAGGAAAGAGGAGAGAGGAGAGGAGAGAGGAGAGACTGAGAGACTGAGAGGAGAGAGGAGAGAGGAGAGAGGAGAGACTGAGAGACTGAGAGGAGAGAGGAGAGAGGAGAGAGGAGAGACTGCGAGGAGAGAGGAGAGAGGAGAGAGGAGAGACTGAGAGGAGAGAGGAGAGGAGAGAGGAGAGGAGAGGAGAGAAGAGAGAGGAGAGACTGAGAGGAGAGAGGAGAGACTGAGAGGAGAGAGGAGAGACTGAGAGGAGAGAGGAGAGGAGAGAGGAGAGAGGAGAGAGGAGAGAGGAGAGAGGAGAGAGGAGAGGAGAGAGGAGAGAGGAGACACTGAGAGGAGAGAGGAGAGAGGAGAGAGGAGAGAGGAGAGGAGAGAGGAGACACTGAGAGGAGAGAGGAGAGAGGAGAGACTGGGTCAACAGCGTTATCCATCCGCCAGTGGCAAGGTAGTACACATATACACAACACACACACACACATACAGAATAGACTAAGGCACCCACCCACCCTGATACAAACACAGCTCTCAGCACTAGACTAAGACACCCACCCTGATACAAACACAGCTCTCACCACTAGACTAAGACACCCACCCTGATACAAACACAGCTCTCACCACTAGACTAAGACACCCACCCTGATACAAACACAGCTCTCACCACTAGACTAAGACACCCACCCTGATACAAACACAGCTCTTACCACTAGACTAAGACACCCACCCTGATACTAACACAGCTCTCACCACTAGACTAAGACACCCACCCTGATACAAACACAGCTCTCACCAGTAGACTAAGACACCCACCCTGATACAAACACAGCTCTCACCACTAGATTAAGACACCCACCCTGATACAAACACAGCTCTCACCACTAGACTAAGACACCCACCCTGATACAAACACAGCTCTCACCACTAGACTTTCTCACTCATTATATTCGTTTCCATTCCATTCCATTCTAGCCCGTTCCGAGATCTAATGCGAACTTCCCCCCTCCCTCTCCCCCCTCTAGTTTGTGTACACACTGCAATCTTGGTTCGCTCCGGGTTCTGTTTACGGTTTGCCTTTTGAGCGTTTACGCTTGCCGTAGGCGATGATGTCACGTTCGAAAATGTAAACAGGAAGTGTCTTAACACGGAGACTGGATGCTGATATAAAATGAACAAATAACCAATAAATATGAAGTTATATTTGAACCTCTGTTGTCAAGCCTTGTCAATATAACCCACCCCATTTTATCACGAATGGATGGTGTTGTAGAGTCCGCTTTGAGCATTTTGCAGGGTTAACGATATGGCTAAGCTAACGGCTAACGCTAGTTAGCTTAGCCTTTTACTAGTAACATTGCTGCATCGATTATATTGAATGTCATTGATCTACTGATCGACCACGGCCGACTGGTTGGGCACCACTGGTCTAATAGAAATAAATGCATTCGAACAAGAAAGTATAGTATACAGCAATGGCTAACGCTAAGCTAACGGCTAACGCTAGTTAGCTTAGCCTGTCCAGCAGCTAACAGTATCCCATCGCTCGTGACAATTATATTACATGTCATTGATCTACTGGTCGACCACGGCCGACTGGTTGGGCACCACTGGTCTAATAGAAATAAATGAATTCAAACAAGAAACTAATGTATAGAAATAGCATGGCAAACAAAAATTGCCAGGCCTAATGCGAGCCAGAAGTGCTGTGCTTTGTAACGTGGCTTCATGTTTTCATCCACTGAGCTGTGAGGCTCCACATGCTTGTTTTTGGTTGAGGTCTGAACTCTCAAATTGTCCATAAATATCGTTTTTGTGGGTATTGTCCAGTGTGGTTTTATCTGCCCAAAATTCAAGCAAGCATGGCAGTAACGACGTTGTGTGTGTCACGCCCCCCGCTCCCACTGGCCCGATTCCGAAACCACCTAATCCAACTGTCCCAGGTTCAGCGGGGGGTAAAACGAATCAGCGCGGTTCGATCCCAAAAAGGGGTGTGTCCGTCTGAGTGAGAACACTCCCCCCCGTTCCCGGGAGCAGTGATTCGATCCCAATAGGTAAGTGAGAAAGGCCCCTAAGACACCCACCCTGATACAAACACAGCTCTCACCACTAGACTAAGACCCCCACC
>NW_028173863.1:69666-92566 GCF_963971535.1 Notolepis coatsorum | reverse complement strand
GAAAAAGCGTTCAGCTAAATGACTAAATGTAAAATGTAAATGTGGGTGTCCCCCATAACACGGTTATGGTTAGGTTATGGTTATGGTTATGGTTAGGGTTAGGGATAAGGTTAGGGTTAGTTACAGAATGCATACAAGTCATGTAATGTCCCCATATTTCACAAAAACAAACATGTGTGTATGTGAGTGTGTGTATGTTTGTGCATGTGTATATGTATTTGTATTTGCTTGTATGTGCGCATTATCTTAATCTTCACATGTTTAAGTCTCCCCTCTCCATAGCCATGTGACACAGTTACAGAATATGTACACATTTCTGTGAGAGATCGAGTTGTCAATGGAAATAAAAAATAAATACATTTCAAAATTGAGTGGTAGTTCCCTTTAAGTGAAGCTTTGAATGTGGATATGGTGCATCTGTCCACAAGGGGGCAGACCAGTACTTCTGAGAGAGAAAGACCAAAAGAAAGACTGTCGGACTGATTTGACTGTAGTAGTAGTAGTAATAATAATAATAATAATAATAATAATAATAATAATAATAATAATAATAATAATAATAATAATAATAATAATAATAATAATAATAATAATAATAATAATAATAATAATAATAATAATAATAATAATAATAATAATAATAATAATAATAATAATAATAATAATAATAATAATAATAATAATAATAATAATAATAATAATAATAATAATAATAATAATAATAATAATAATAATAATAATAATAATAATAATAATAATAATAATAATAATAATAATAATAATAATAATAATAATAATAATAATAATAATAATAATAATAATAATAATAATAATTATTATTATTATTATTATTATTATTATTATTATTATTATTATTATTATTATTATTATTATTATTATTATTATTATTATTATTATTATTATTATTATTATTATTATTAATAATAAATAATAAATAAAAAAAAATAATAAAAAAAAATAATAAAAAATAAAGGAAAAAAGTGCAGACATATAAAATCGATTTTTTTCACGATCTAACGTCCCAACAGGCCACCGTGTTTATGGTTTGATTCAGTTTTAAAAATAGACAATAATAAAAAGAGTAAAATAGAATAGACAGAGTAAAATAGTGCAATAAGTAGTAGAATAGAATAGACATGAAATGAGCACATAAAGTGCAGACATATAAAATCATTATTTTTATTTTTACAGTGCAATAAAATAGTTCTGGATTACTGTTTAACAGTTTAAAGTCGTCTTTACCTTCTCTGTTTGACATCCACAGTTTAAAACCTGACAGTCTTCCCTCCTGTTTGATGCCCACTTTGACCCTTCAAACCTCCCACTCAGGGCAAACCTCCCACCCAGGGCAAACCTCCCTCTCAGGGTGCAGTTCCCTCTCTCAGGGTGCAGTTCTCTCTCTCAGGGTGCAGTTCTCTCTCTCAGGGTGCAGTTCTCTCTCTCAGGGTGCAGTTCCCTCTCTCAGGGTGCAGTTCCCTCTCTCAGGGTGCAGTTCTCTCTCTCAGGGTGCAGTTCTCCCTCTCAGGGTGCAGTTCCCTCTCTCAGGGTGCAGTTATCTCTCTCAGGGTGCAGTTCTCTCTCTCAGGGTGCAGTTCCCTCTCTCAGGGTGCAGTTCTCTCTCTCAGGGTGCAGTTCCCTCTCTCAGTTCTCTCTCTCAGGGTGCAGTTCCCTCTCTCAGGGTGCAGTTCCCTCTCTCAGGGTGCAGTTCTCTCTCTCAGGGTGCAGTTCCCTCTCTCAAGGTGCAGTTCTCTCTCTCAGGGTGCAGTTCCCTCTCTCAGGGTGCAGTTCTCTCTCTCAGGGTGCAGTTCCCTCTCTCAGTTCTCTCTCTCAGGGTGCAGTTCTCTCTCTCAAGGTGCAGTTCTCTCTCTCAGGGTGCAGTTCCCTCTCTCAGGGTGCAGTTCTCTCTCTCAGGGTGCAGTTCTCTCTCTCAGGGTGCAGTTCCCTCTCTCAGGGTGCAGTTCTCTCTCTCAGGGTGCAGTTCTCTCTCTCAGGGTGCAGTTCTCTCTCTCAGGGTGCAGTTCCCTCTCTCAGTTCTCTCTCTCAGGGTGCAGTTCTCTCTCTCAAGGTGCAGTTCCCTCTCTCAGTTCCCTCTCTCAGGGTGCAGTTCTCTCTCTCAGTTCCCTCTCTCAGGGTGCAGTTCTCTATCTCAGGGTGCAGTTCTCTCTCTCAGTTCTCTCTCTCAGGGTGCAGTTCTCTCTCTCAGGGTGCAGTTCTCTCTCTCAGGGTGCAGTTCTCTCTCTCAGGGTGCAGTTCTCTCTCTCAGGGTGCAGTTCTCTCTCTCAGGGTGCAGTTCTCTCTCTCAGGGTGCAGTTCCCTCTCTCAAGGTGCAGTTCTCTCTCTCGGGGTGCAGTTCTCTCTCTCAGGGTGCAGTTCTCTCTCTCAGGGTGCAGTTCTCTCTCTCAGGGTGCAGTTCTCTCTCTCAGGGTGCAGTTCTCTCTCTCAGGGTGCAGTTCTCTCTCTCAGGGTGCAGTTCCCTCTCTCAAGGTGCAGTTCTCTCTCTCGGGGTGCAGTTCTCTCTCTCAGGGTGCAGTTCCCTCTCTCGGGGTGCAGTTCCCTCTCTCAGGGTGCAGTTCTCTCTCTCAGGGTGCAGTTCCCTCTCTCAGGGTGCAGTTCTCTCTCTCAGGGTGCAGTTCCCTCTCTCAGGGTGCAGTTCCCTCTCTCAGGGTGCAGTTCCCTCTCTCAGGGTGCAGTTCTCTCTCTCAGGGTGCAGTTCTCTCTCTCAGGGTGCAGTTCTCTCTCTCAGGGTGCAGTTCTCTCTCTCAGGGTGCAGTTCTCTCTCTCAGGGTGCAGTTCTCTCTCTCAGGGTGCAGTTCTCTCTCTCAGGGTGCAGTTCTCCCTCTCAGGGTGCAGTTCCCTCTCTCAGGGTGCAGTTCTGTATCGTTAGTGGCTTAGCTTGGCATCGCTACTGCACTATCTCGCGTACGTGCACGCGTACTGAATAAACCACAAATGTACCTCTAATACCAGTATTAGTCTGACCACACCCCTCATCAGCTTACCTTCATAAGCAGGTGTGTGGTCACCTGCTCTCCTCCTTCTCGCTTTCACCACAAGGAAGAGGTGCCTCGGTAGATCCCCACACTTGACACCATGATGGAAGAAATTGGATTAGGAACAGCTTGGGAAACAAGGATACGTTGACATCATATCTTTATTTTCTCTCTCACTATTTTCGAGAAAATACGGCGATATTGTCTTCGTACTGGAGTGTCTAGAAGATGATGATCATTCTACAAACCCTCCACCGGTTTTCGTATTGGGAGCACGCCGCTGCATGCTTCTCAACTGCAGTTCCTTGCTGTGTTTGTTGGGGTGAAACCTGTCAGGCCACAGCTGAACTGTCGGACATGCCGCTGTTGTGAGGAGCGGTGCGTTCCAGGTTGGGTGAGTAGTGTTTGCTGGCGGGCTCCACTTGTCTGTTAGTGCTATGGGGGCTACTTGACAAAGTTTATGGAAACCGGCCCCAGGCTAGGGTCCTTTGTTTAGCCGTCTAGGCGACAGAAGGCCTTGGTCTGGCGACCATTATAGTTTTAACTAGTGGGCCGCGACCATTGACACTGGTGATCCCTGTGTGTTCTGGACGAGTGGATTCTCTCTGTCACCGTGTTAAGACCCCATCTTTCATATCCAAATGAGAGTATTCCTTCACGAGGGGATATGTGCATGTAATGTGCGATAGCGGCAGATTCATGTTCAAAGTCAGCTATACAGGCCAGTTGGTACTGTGCTGATTCCGCCGGACGTGTTAATGTCACCGTTGTGAAGCGGTGTTGACGTCTTGTTTTCTCTTTTCTCTTAAAAAGTGAGGAGGGTTCAGAACGGCGGCCTGTCTGGGTGAGTGTTATGTCATTGTTTACATGTTCATAGCTTACGGTTAGCCGGTCGGTGGCCTGGCGCGGGGTAGCTTGGCTTCTCGCGCGCCGCCGGGAGCTCGCTCCTGATCGCGTGCGTCGTAGATCGGCGTCTCGCGAGCGGAAGCAATAGCACCCGAACGGTTGGAGCAGCCGTTAGCTTGATGCTATTCTGTTGAACGTGCTTTGATTTTAACATGTTTTACACTCTTGACCACGACGTCATCCTTGACAGGGGATGTTCGTCGACCCTGCCTGAGCCTAGACGGGGATTGCGTCAACAAAGAGGACTGTAGCGACTGGTGGAGCGGCGACGCTGCCCGGATCGAACAACACGGGACGGCTGTGTTCTACGGTGGCTTGTGACTGCACTTCGCTGATCTGCGTTCCGGGCAGGTACGGGGTTGGCCAGACCTCATAACACGTCTTCTGGTTTTACCTTGCTAAATGTATTGTGAATAACGGTGTTTTTTCCCAAAACGTGTGTTGTTGCAATGCATTTGAGATACGTTGCGGGTTGTGTGTGAGCTGTTTTTGTCACTGGCAGTTAGCTTCTCCGTGCAGGTCGTGATGTATTGATCTGGTTGTTGTGTGAGAAACATCATGGTGTTTATGTGTACCGTGTACTCACTACTAAGGCAACTAACCTATGAAGCTATGCTTGGTGACGAGTGAGTAAAAGAATGTTCTTTCTCAGACTGTAATGACAATGAACAGTGAGTTCACACATTAACAGGTTTTCCTGTTTTAACTGGCCGTATTGAGGGTAAAATAGGAGGATTGTGTTTCCCCCCCCGGTTCCCTGGGGACTTTATCACCTCCTATCAGACATGTTGTGCATTAATTGTGTCTTTTGTGTGGTAGGGATACGATGTAACTCTCAGCTTGATTGCTGAGGTTGTGCTAAATCTGCTGGAGAAACTTATTTCCTAAAGGGAAATTGGTTTGGTTGCTGTCATGTGTGCTTAGCAAGGCCTGTGGTCGATACTAATCAAGAATGATGTATTCTCTCATTGTGAAAAAAACGGCGTTCCTCTGTTGAGTGTTTTTTGCCATTTTTTGTAGGTGATGATGGGTTGTGTGTGTCATGTGACCTACAACTGGGTTGTACTGGCCACAGAAGCACATGTGTATGTTGGACCGGGGTTCTTAGAGCCCTCTCTATTCTGTGTTTTTCCTTAGTAAAAATCAGATAGCAGGTTAGCTCGTGCGCTGTGTGGAGCTGTGAAACGCTTCATAGAGCTGACTATGACTGTGTCATATTCTCTTTTTGTCGTTACGTCGTATCATGGGTGTGGGGTCGTAAAGGGGTGAACTGGTAACCTTTCCTCTCCCCATTGTTCTGTCGGTCAGGGGTACACCCCCTGTCCTTCAAGGTTCCCGTCACGTGGCGGTTCGGCACGTTACGGGGGGGGGGGGGGGGGGGGGGGGAGGGAGTTCCTGGTCCCACGGCCTGGTATATTGGGCGTGTGCACCGCAGGAATTCCCCCGCCATAGAGTACGTCACCGTGCGCGTCTCTGTTGGTAGGACTTCCGTGTGCTGTTCAGGTCCATGTGATGGATCTGTTTTCAGGGGGGGTGGTCAGGGCTCCTCCTCACCAAGCGCCTACTCAGGCCTTCTGTGAGTTCGGACTCCTTCTTCCATGTGAGGAAGCCTCCATCAGAGTACAGAGCCTTCCTCCTCAGATTGTCAAAGTGAGTGGACCCTCTAGAAGGGTCCTTTTCTATTGTATGTATATTCGATTCAATTCGTTTATTGAGTGTGTATGGGTTCGGTGCCTCTTCCCCGGAGGCCCTAAAACCAGTTTTTTACATGGCTCAAGGTGCAATATATTCTTTTCAATCTGTACAGCTCGCGTGGGAAGTCTCTCTGGGGATCCCCGTCTCTTTCCTATGGGAGGGTGGTGGGATGTAAAAATGTGAACATTTTTTACCCCGGCTGTGTAGACTGGGATACATACTGTTGATGCTTCCTTCTTTCTATTCCAGAAGTGTTGGAGTTAGGGAGTGTCACACCCCTCTTGTCGTTCCCCTGGGCGCCTTGGGGATTCAATGACAGGTCTAAATAGCCTGTTCATTGATGGGGGTGTGTCCCGACGCACGTATAGTGCTAGCTCGCTGTAAACAGGCGATTGACTGGCACGCCTTAGTTGCTTGTGGTTGAAACAGCGTTTTTATAAAGCAACTGAGATGGGGGTTTTTCCTCTTCCGGCGACCACATCCCATGACCTGGGTGGGTTGTCGACGGATTCTCGTTCATGTCTGGGGGATGATGACGGGATGGATCTGAACATATGTAGTGGGGTCTCACGCCCTTGGGGTGGGCCACCAGGCGCGGTTCGTCCCGACGTCTGGGTGGCGCCTTCTTTTCATGTTAAGATCAACACGCATATCTGCCCTTCTCCTGGAGTAGGCATGTCGGCGTGGTTAGGGCACGGGACTGGTTCTGGTCACGCTGGTCCAGATCAGTTGAACCCGTTGTCCGCCGGGGATGCAGATCTGCTGTTCTGGTACCCTGAGGGACTTGGGCTTTTTTCAGGGGGAAAAATGCCAGGTCGGTCTGGGTGTCACAGGGTTAAGCGCTATGGAGACCCTGGTTGGGTATGTTTTTACTCAGCACTGTCGTCATGGCTTACAGCCATGCCATTCTGTACGCGCTCGATCTCGTCGGATCTCGGCCGCTACACAGGTTGGTCCTGGTTAGTACTTGGTTGGGAGACCGCCGGGGAATACCAGGTACGGTGTGCTTAGGGGCTGGTTCTCCATTGTTTTTCGCTCCTCTCTCACGCATGGCGAAGAGGGGCCTGTGGGGGTGGTTTTTTGACCTCCTCTGGTGACCCTGTGCTTCCCGTACCGCCAGGCCCGGTCCGAAGTGATGTTTGCGACCCGTAGGCCTGGGTTAACCCTTTTTGGAAACTGAAACACTTGTACTGCGGTATAGCCGGTGTATACCCGCAGGTGTGTTTTGGAGTTTTTTCTTGAGGGGTTATAGGAACAACCACCGCATTGGGTAACACCGAGGTGGTTGATTCCCTGGTGTGTTGGAGCAGTGTCAACTCCCGGGTTCACCGGTTGAGGGTGCCCCTGCACGTTCATGACGTCTGCCAATCGTGTCAGCCTTCTCTGCCTCGACCCCTCTGGGTGGGGGTTGTTAAATGGAGGCTTGGTCATGCAACACCGCCAGCTTACGCTCCTTCCGCCGGGGCGGCTGTGTTCAGCTGTCCCCTCTGGCGCCTGTCTCGTCCGCAGTCTCCAGGCTAGGGTTAACAGCCTGTTGCCTGGTTTTTCCCCGGTGCGCTGCCTGCTTCCGTTGGTTAACCTTTTTTGTGTGCTTACGGCCATGCTGACTGCCTATTCTGCAGGGTCAGTGTGCCAGGCGGTGTACTATTGGGGGGACGGGGCCCGCTCGGCTTACGGCCATACCGACCTGAACACGCCCGGTCTCGTCCGATCTCGGAAGCTGGGCAGGTTCTGGCCTGGTTGGTTCCGCCTGGGAATACCAGGTGCAGTAACTGAGGGGCCTTTGTCCGAATACGCTGGCGATGTGGGGGGCGGGGCACTACGTGCCCACCTGGTGGGGTCTTGATGCTGGCATCATGGACTTCTCCGGGCCCCCATTCCAGGGAGTCCAGTCCTTTTGGTGGGTCTGGGTCTTCCTTCGTGCTCCGCTGCTACGGCCTTGCCACGGGGTTGGGTTTGCCCTTGACCCCGTGATTCTGGGGGCAGTAACGAGGTTGTTCCTCCGTTCGTTCCCGGGTGGCATGCGGGTTGTGCGTGTGTGTAGTCGTGGGGTCAAGCCACGGTCTGCTCACCCTGTGCGTTGAGTTGCTTGAGTGCCTCTTCGCACGGTCGGGTCCGTCGCCCTCCCGTGACGTCCCTAATAGGGGGGCTACCCTCCATTAGGGGGGGTCGGGGGGGCTCGGCCCTCCCTGTTCTGATGGTTTTGGGGGGCTGTCAGCGGGGTGTATTTGTCAGCCAAGTGGCTCCGCTTGGCCTCCCTTGTGCAGTAGCGATGCCAAGCTAAGCCACTAACGATACAGAACGTTAGGTTATGACTATAACCAAGTTCTGTTAGTTAGGGGCGATGCTTGGCATCGGACGCCGCTGCAGCCCTTGTCCTCACCTTGTGGTGAAAGCTTGGGAAGGAGGAGAGCAGGTGACCACACACCTGCTTATGAAGGTAAGCTGATGAGGGGTGTGGTCAGACTAATACTGGTATTAGAGGTACATTTGTGGTTTATTCAGTACGCGTGCACGTACGCGAGATAGTGCAGTAGCGATGCCAAGCATCGCCCCTAACTAACAGAACTTGGTTATAGTCATAACCTAACGTTCCCTCTCTCAGGGTGCAGTTCTCTCTCTCAGGGTGCAGTTCCCTCTCTCAGGGTGCAGTTCTCTCTCTCAGGGTGCAGTTCCCTCTCTCAGGGTGCAGTTCTCTCTCTCAGGGTGCAGTTCCCTCTCTCAGTTCTCTCTCTCAGGGTGCAGTTCCCTCTCTCAGGGTGCAGTTCTCTCTCTCAGGGTGCAGTTCCCTCTCTCAAGGTGCAGTTCTCTCTCTCAGGGTGCAGTTCCCTCTCTCAGGGTGCAGTTCTCTCTCTCAGGGTGCAGTTCCCTCTCTCAGTTCTCTCTCTCAGGGTGCAGTTCTCTCTCTCAAGGTGCAGTTCTCTCTCTCAGGGTGCAGTTCCCTCTCTCAGGGTGCAGTTCTCTCTCTCAGGGTGCAGTTCTCTCTCTCAGGGTGCAGTTCCCTCTCTCAGGGTGCAGTTCTCTCTCTCAGGGTGCAGTTCTCTCTCTCAGGGTGCAGTTCTCTCTCTCAGGGTGCAGTTCTCTCTCTCAGTTCCCTCTCTCAGGGTGCAGTTCTCTCTCTCAGGGTGCAGTTCCCTCTCTCAGGGTGCAGTTCTCTCTCTCAGGGTGCAGTTCTCTCTCTCAGGGTGCAGTTCTCTCTCTCAGGGTGCAGTTCTCTCTCTCAGGGTGCAGTTCCCTCTCTCAGGGTGCAGTTCTCTCTCTCAGGGTGCAATTCTCTCTCTCAGGGTGCAGTTCCCTCTCTCAGGGTGCAGTTATCTCTCTCAGGGTGCAGTTCTCTCTCTCAGGGTGCAGTTCCCTCTCTCAGGGTGCAGTTCTCTCTCTCAGGGTGCAGTTCCCTCTCTCAGTTCTCTCTCTCAGGGTGCAGTTCCCTCTCTCAGGGTGCAGTTCCCTCTCTCAGGGTGCAGTTCTCTCTCTCAGGGTGCAGTTCCCTCTCTCAAGGTGCAGTTCTCTCTCTCAGGGTGCAGTTCCCTCTCTCAGGGTGCAGTTCTCTCTCTCAGGGTGCAGTTCCCTCTCTCAGTTCTCTCTCTCAGGGTGCAGTTCTCTCTCTCAAGGTGCAGTTCTCTCTCTCAGGGTGCAGTTCCCTCTCTCAGGGTGCAGTTCTCTCTCTCAGGGTGCAGTTCTCTCTCTCAGGGTGCAGTTCCCTCTCTCAGGGTGCAGTTCTCTCTCTCAGGGTGCAGTTCTCTCTCTCAGGGTGCAGTTCTCTCTCTCAGGGTGCAGTTCCCTCTCTCAGTTCTCTCTCTCAGGGTGCAGTTCTCTCTCTCAAGGTGCAGTTCCCTCTCTCAGTTCCCTCTCTCAGGGTGCAGTTCTCTCTCTCAGTTCCCTCTCTCAGGGTGCAGTTCTCTCTCTCAGGGTGCAGTTCTCTCTCTCAGTTCCCTCTCTCAGGGTGCAGTTCTCTCTCTCAGGGTGCAGTTCCCTCTCTCAGGGTGCAGTTCCCTCTCTCAGGGTGCAGTTCTCTCTCTCAGGGTGCAGTTCCCTCTCTCAGGGTGCAGTTCTCCCTCTCTCAGGGTGCAGTTCCCTCTCTCAGGGTGCAGTTCCCTCTCTCAGGGTGCAGTTCTCTCTCTCAGGGTGCAGTTCTCCCTCTCTCAGGGTGCAGTTCCCTCTCTCAGGGTGCAGTTCTCTCTCTCAGGGTGCAGTTTTCCCTCTCTCAGGGTGCAGTTCTCTCTCTCAGGGTGCAGTTCTCTCTCTCAGGGTGCAGTTCCCTCTCTCAGGGTGCAGTTCTCTCTCTCAGGGTGCAGTTCTCTCTCTCAGGGTGCAGTTCTCTCTCTCAGGGTGCAGTTCTCTCTCTCAGGGTGCAGTTCTCTCTCTCAGGGTGCAGTTCTCTCTCTCAGGGTGCAGTTCTCTCTCTCAGGGTGCAGTTCCCTCTCTCAAGGTGCAGTTCTCTCTCTCGGGGTGCAGTTCTCTCTCTCAGGGTGCAGTTCTCTCTCAGGGTGCAGTTCTCTCTCAGGGTGCAGTTCTCTCTCTCAGGGTGCAGTTCTCTCTCTCAGGGTGCAGTTCTCTCTCTCAGGGTGCAGTTCTCTCTCTCAGGGTGCAGTTCCCTCTCTCAAGGTGCAGTTCTCTCTCTCGGGGTGCAGTTCTCTCTCTCAGGGTGCAGTTCCCTCTCTCGGGGTGCAGTTCCCTCTCTCAGGGTGCAGTTCTCTCTCTCAGGGTGCAGTTCCCTCTCTCAGGGTGCAGTTCTCTCTCTCAGGGTGCAGTTCTCTCTCTCAGGGTGCAGTTCCCTCTCTCAGGGTGCAGTTCCCTCTCTCAGGGTGCAGTTCTGTATCGTTAGTGGCTTAGCTTGGCATCGCTACTGCACTATCTCGCGTACGTGCACGCGTACTGAATAAACCACAAATGTACCTCTAATACCAGTATTAGTCTGACCACACCCCTCATCAGCTTACCTTCATAAGCAGGTGTGTGGTCACCTGCTCTCCTCCTTCTCGCTTTCACCACAAGGAAGAGGTGCCTCGGTAGATCCCCACACTTGACACCATGATGGAAGAAATTGGATTAGGAACAGCTTGGGAAACAAGGATACGTTGATATCATATCTTTATTTTCTCTCTCACTATTTTCGAGAAAATACGGCGATATTGTCTTCGTACTGGAGTGTCTAGAAGATGATGATCATTCTAAAAACCCTCCACCGGTTTTTGTATTGGGAGCACGCCGCTGCATGCTTCTCAACTGCAGTTCCTTGCTGTGTTTGTTGGGGTGAAACCTGTCAGGCCACAGCTGAACTGTCGGACATGCCGCTGTTGTGAGGAGCGGTGCGTTCCAGGTTGGGTGAGTAGTGTTTGCTGGCGGGCTCCACTTGTCTGTTAGTGCTATGGGGGCTACTTGACAAAGTTTATGGAAACCGGCCCCAGGCTAGGGTCCTTTGTTTAGCCGCCTAGGCGACAGAAGGCCTTGGTCTGGCGACCATTATAGTTTTAACTAGTGGGCCGCGACCATTGACACTGGTGATCCCTGTGTGTTCTGGACGAGTGGATTCTCTCTGTCACCGTGTTAAGACCCCATCTTTCATATCCAAATGAGAGTATTCCTTCACGAGGGGATATGTGCATGTAATGTGCGATAGCGGCAGATTCATGTTCAAAGTCAGCTATACAGGCCAGTTGGTACTGTGCTGATTCCGCCGGACGTGGTAATGTCACCGTTGTGAAGCGGTGTTGACGTCTTGTTTTCTCTTTTCTCTTAAAAAGTGAGGAGGGGTTCAGAACGGCGGCCTGTCTGGGTGAGTGTTATGTCATTGTTTACATGTTCATAGCTTACGGTTAGCCGGTCAGTGGCCTGGCGCGGGGTAGCTTAGCTTCTCGCGCGCCGCCAGGAGCTCGCTTCTGATCGCGTGCGTCGTTAGATCGGCGTCTCGCGAGCGGAAGCAATAGCACCCGAACGGTTGGAGCAGCCGTTAGCTTGATGCTATTCTGTTGAACGTGCTTTGATTTTAACATGTTTTACACTCTTGACCACGACGTCATCCTTGACAGGGGATGTTCGTCGACCCTGCCTGAGCCTAGACGGGGATTGCGTCAACAAAGAGGACTGTAGCGACTGGTGGAGCGGCGACGCTGCCCGGATCGAACAACACAGGACGGCTGTGTTCTACGGTGTCTTGTGACTGCACTTCGCTGATCTGCGTTCCGGGTAGGTACGGGGTTGGCCAGACCTCATAACACGTCTTCTGGTTTTACTTTGCTAAATGTATTGTGAATAACGGTGTTTTTTCCCAAAACGTGTGTTGTTGCAATGCATTTGGGATACGTTGCGGGTTGTGTGTGAGCTGTTTTTGTCACTGGCAGTTAGCTTCTCCGTGCAGATCGTGATGTATTGATCTGGTTGTTGTGTGAGAAACATCATGGTGTTTATGTGTACCGTGTACTCACTACTAAGGCAACTAACCTATGAAGCTATGCTTGGTGACAAGTGAGTAAAAGAATGTTCTTTCTCAGACTGTAATGACAATGAACAGTGAGTTCACACATTAACAGGTTTTCCTGTTTTAACTGGCCGTATTGAGGGTAAAATAGGAGGATTGTGTTTTTCCCCCCCGGTTCCCTGGGGACTTTATCACCTCCTATCAGACATGTTGTGCATTAATTGTGTCTTTTGTGTGGTAGGGATACGATGTAACTCTTAGCTTGATTGCTGAGGTTGTGCTAAATCTGCTGGAGAAACTTATTTCCTAAAGGGAAATTGGTTTGGTTGCTGTCATGTGTGCTTAGCAAGGCCTGTGGTCGATACTAATCAAGAATGATGTATTCTCTCATTGTGAAAAAAACGGCGTTCCTCTGTTGAGTGTTTTTGCCATTTTTTGTAGGTGATGATGGGTTGTGTGTGTCATGTGACCTACAACTGGGTTGTACTGGCCACAGAAGCACATGTGTATGTTGGACCGGGGTTCTTAGAGCCTTCTCTATTCTGTGTTTTTCCTTAGTAAAAATCAGATAGCAGGTTAGCTCATGCGCTGTGTGGAGCTGTGAAACGCTTCATAGAGCTGACTATGACTGTGTCATATTCTCTTTTTGTCGTTACGTCGTATCATGGGTGTGGGGTCGTAAAGGGGTGAACTGGTAACCTTTCCTCTCCCCATTGTTCTGTCGGTCAGGGGTACACCCCCTGTCCTTCAAGGTTCCCGTCACGTGGCGGTTCGGCGCGTTACGGGGGGGGGGGGGGGGGGGGGGGGGGAGGGAGTTCCTGGTCCCACGGCCTGGTATATTGGGCGTGTGCACCGCAGGAATTCCCCCGCCATAGAGTACGTCACCGTGCGCGTCTCTGTTGGTAGGACTTCCGTGTGCTGTTCAGGTCCATGTGATGGATCTGTTTTCAGGGGGGGTGGTCAGGGCTCCTCCTCACCAAGCGCCTATTCAGGCCTTCTGTGAGTTCGGACTCCTTCTTCCATGTGAGGAAGCCTCCATCAGAGTACAGAGCCTTCCTCCTCAGATTGTCAAAGTGAGTGGACCCTCTAGAAGGGTCCTTTTCTATTGTATGTATATTCGATTCAATTCGTTTATTGAGTGTGTATGGGTTCAGTGCCTCTTCCCCGGAGGCCCTAAAACCAGTTTTTTACATGGCTCGAGGTGCAATATATTCTTTTCAATCTGTACAGCTCGCGTGGGAAGTCTCTCTGGGGATCCCCGTCTCTTTCCTATGGGAGGGTGGTGGGATGTAAAAATGTGAACATTTTTTACCCCGGCTGTGTAGACTGGGATACATACTGTTGATGCTTCCTTCTTTCTATTCCAGAAGTGTTGGAGTTAGGGAGTGTCACACCCCTCTTGTCGTTCCCCTGGGCGCCTTGGGGATTCAATGACAGGTCTAAATAGCCTGTTCATTGATGGGGGTGTGTCCCGACGCACGTATAGTGCTAGCTCGCTGTAAACAGGCGATTGACTGGCACGCCTTGGTTGCTTGTGGTTGAAACAGCGTTTTTATAAAGCAACTGAGATGGGGGTTTTTCCTCTTCCGGCGACCACATCCCATGACATGGGTGGGTTGTCGACGGATTCTCGTTCATGTCTGGGGGATGATGACGGGATGGATCTGAACATATGTAGTGGGGTCTCACGCCCTTGGGGTGGGCCACCAGGCGCGGTTCGTCCGAACATCTGGGTGGCGCCTTCTTTTCATGTTAAGATCAACACGCATATCTGCCCTTCTCCTGGAGTAGGCATGTCGGCGTGGTTAGGGCACGGGACTGGTTCTGGTCACGCTGGTCCAGATCAGTTGAACCCGTTGTCCGCCGGGGATGCAGATCTGCTGTTCTGGTACCATGAGGGACTTGGGCTTTTTTCAGGGGGAAAAATGCCAGGTCGGTCTGGGTGTCACAGGGTTAAGCGCTATGGAGACCCTGGTTGGGTATGTTTTTACTCAGCACTGTCGTCATGGCTTACAGCCATGCCATTCTGTACGCTCTCGATCTCGTCGGATCTCGGCCGCTACACAGGTTGGTCCTGGTTAGTACTTGGTTGGGAGACCGCCGGGGAATACCAGGTACGGTGTGCTTAGGGGCTGGTTCTCCATTATTTTTCGCTCCTCTCTCACGCATGGCGAAGAGGGGCCTGTGGGGGTGGTTTTTTGACCTCCTCTGGTGACCCTGTGCTTCCCGTACCGCCAGGCCCGGTCCGAAGTGATGTTTGCGACCCGTAGGCCTGGGTTAACCCTTTTTGGAAACTGAAACACTTGTACTGCGGTATAGCCGGTGTATACCCGCAGGTGTGTTTTGGAGTTTTTTCTTGAGGGGTTATAGGAACAACCACCGCATTGGGTAACACCGAGGTGGTTGATTCCCTGGTGTGTTGGAGCAGTGTCAACTCCCGGGTTCACCGTTTGAGGGTGCCCCTGCACGTTCATGACGTCTGCCAATCGTGTCAGCCTTCTCTGCCTCGACCCCTCTGGGTGGGGGTTGTTAAATGGAGGCTTGGTCATGCAACACCGCCAGCTTACGCTCCTTCCGCCGGGGCGGCTGTGTTCAGCTGTCCCCTCTGGCGCCTGTCTCGTCCGCAGTCTCCAGGCTAGGGTTAACAGCCTGTTGCCTGGTTTTTCCCCGGTGCGCTGCCTGCTTCCGTTGGTTAACCTTTTTTGTGTGCTTACGGCCATGCTGACTGCCTATTCTGCAGGGTCAGTGTGCCAGGCGGTGTACTATTGGGGGGACGGGGCCCGCTCGGCTTACGGCCATACCGACCTGAACACGCCCGATCTCGTCCGATCTCGGAAGCTGGGCAGGTTCTGGCCTGGTTGGTTCCGCCTGGGAATACCAGGTGCAGTAACTGAGGGGCCTTTGTCCGGATACGCTGGCGATGTGGGGGGCGGGGCACTACGTGCCCACCTGGTGGGGTCTTGATGCTGGCATCATGGACTTCTCCGGGCCCCCATTCTAGGGAGTCCAGTCCTTTTGGTGGGTCTGGGTCTTCCTTCGTGCTCCGCTGCTACGGCCTTGCCACGGGGTTGGGTTTGCCCTTGACCCCGTGATTCTGGGGGCAGTAACGAGGTTGTTCCTCCGTTCGTTCCCGGGTGGCATGCGGGTTGTGCGTGTGTGTAGTCGTGGGGTCAAGCCACGGTCTACTCACCCTGTGCGTTGAGTTGCTTGAGTGCCTCTTCGCACGGTCGGGTCCGTCGCCCTCCCGTGACGTCCCTAATAGGGGGGCTACCCTCCATTAGGGGGGGTCGGGGGGGCTCGGCCCTCCCTGTTCTGATGGTTTTGGGGGGCTGTCAGCGGGGTGTATTTGTCAGCCAAGTGGCTCCGCTTGGCCTCCCTTGTGCAGTAGCGATGCCAAGCTAAGCCACTAACGATACAGAACGTTAGGTTATGACTATAACCAAGTTCTGTTAGTTAGGGGCGATGCTTGGCATCGGACGGCCGCTGCAGCCCTTGTCCTCACCTTGTGGTGAAAGCTTGGGAAGGAGGAGAGCAGGTGACCACACACCTGCTTATGAAGGTAAGCTGATGAGGGGTGTGGTCAGACTAATACTGGTATTAGAGGTACATTTGTGGTTTATTCAGTACGCGTGCACGTACGCGAGATAGTGCAGTAGCGATGCCAAGCATCGCCCCTAACTAACAGAACTTGGTTATAGTCATAACCTAACGTTCCCTCTCTCAGGGTGCAGTTCTCTCTCTCAGGGTGCAGTTCTCTCTCTCAGGGTGCAGTTCTCTCTCTCAGGGTGCAGTTCTCTCTCTCAGGGTGCAGTTCTCTCTCTCAGGGTGCAGTTCTCCCTCTCAGGGTGCAGTTCCCTCTCTCAGGGTGCAGTTCCCTCTCTCAGGGTGCAGTTCTCTCTCTCAGGGTGCAGTTCCCTCTCTCAGGGTGCAGTTCTCTCTCTCAGGGTGCAGTTCCCTCTCTCAGGGTGCAGTTCTCTCTCTCAGGGTGCAGTTCCCTCTCTCAGGGTGCAGTTCCCTCTCTCAAGGTGCAGTTCTCTCTCTCAGGGTGCAGTTCCCTCTCTCAGGGTGCAGTTCTCTCTCTCAGTTCTCTCTCTCAGGGTGCAGTTCTCTCTCTCAAGGTGCAGTTCTCTCTCTCAGGGTGCAGTTCCCTCTCTCAGGGTGCAGTTCTCTCTCTCAGGGTGCAGTTCTCTCTCTCAGGGTGCAGTTCTCTCTCTCAAGGTGCAGTTCCCTCTCTCAGTTCCCTCTCTCAGGGTGCAGTTCTCTCTCTCAGTTCCCTCTCTCAGGGTGCAGTTCTCTCTCTCAGGGTGCAGTTCCCTCTCTCAGGGTGCAGTTCTCTCTCTCAGGGTGCAGTTCTCTCTCTCAGTTCCCTCTCTCAGGGTGCAGTTCTCTCTCTCAGGGTGCAGTTCCCTCTCTCAGGGTGCAGTTCCCTCTCTCAGGGTGCAGTTCTCTCTCTCAGGGTGCAGTTCTCTCTCTCAGGGTGCAGTTCCCTCTCTCAGGGTGCAGTTCTCCCTCTCTCAGGGTGCAGTTCCCTCTCTAAGGGTGCAGTTCCCTCTCTCAGGGTGCAGTTCTCTCTCTCAGGGTGCAGTTCTCCCTCTCTCAGGGTGCAGTTCCCTCTCTCAGGGTGCAGTTCCCTCTCTCAGGGTGCAGTTCTCTCTCTCAGGGTGCAGTTCTCTCTCTCAGGGTGCAGTTCTCTCTCTCAGGGTGCAGTTCTCTCTCTCAGGGTGCAGTTCTCTCTCTCAGGGTGCAGTTCCCTCTCTCAAGGTGCAGTTCTCTCTCTCGGGGTGCAGTTCTCTCTCTCAGGGTGCAGTTCTCTCTCTCAGGGTGCAGTTCTCTCTCTCAGGGTGCAGTTCCCTCTCTCAGGGTGCAGTTCTCTCTCTCAGGGTGCAGTTCTCTCTCTCAGGGTGCAGTTCCCTCTCTCAGGGTGCAGTTCTCTCTCTCAGGGTGCAGTTCCCTCTCTCAGGGTGCAGTTCCCTCTCTCAGGGTGCAGTTCTCTCTCTCAGGGTGCAGTTCTCTCTCTCAGGGTGCAGTTCTCTCTCAGGGTGCAGTTCTCTCTCTCAGGGTGCAGTTCTCTCTCTCAGGGTGCAGTTCTCTCTCTCAGGGTGCAGTTCCCTCTCTCAGGGTGCAGTTCCCTCTCTCAGGGTGCAGTTCCCTCTCTCAGGGTGCAGTTCCCTCTCTCAGGGTGCAGTTCCCTCTCTCAGGGTGCAGTTCTCTCTCAGGGTGCAGTTCCCTCTCTCAGGGTGCAGTTCCCTCTCTCAGGGTGCAGTTCTCTCTCAGGGTGCAGTTCTCTCTCTCAGGGTGCAGTTCTCTCTCTCAGGGTGCAGTTCTCTCTCTCAGGGTGCAGTTCTCTCTCTCAGGGTGCAGTTCTCTCTCAGAGTGCAGTTCCCTCTCTCAGGGTGCAGTTCCCTCTCTCAGTTCTCTCTCTCAGGGTGCAGTTCCCTCTCTCAGTTCTCTCTCTCAGGGTGCAGTTCCCTCTCTCAGGGTGCAGTTCCCTCTCTAAGGGTGCAGTTCTCTCTCTCAGGGTGCAGTTCTCTCTCTCAGGGTGCAGTTCTCTCTCTCAGGGTGCAGTTCTCTCTCTCAGGGTGCAGTTCTCTCTCTCAGGGTGCAGTTCCCTCTCTCAGGGTGCAGTTCTCTCTCTCAGGGTGCAGTTCTCTCTCTCAGGGTGCAGTTCTCTCTCTCAGGGTGCAGTTCCCTCTCTCAGGGTGCAGTTCCCTCTCTCAGGGTGCAGTTCCCTCTCTCAGGGTGCAGTTCTCTCTCAGGGTGCAGTTCCCTCTCTCAGGGCGCAGTTCTCTCTCTCAGGGTGCAGTTCTCTCTCTCAGGGTGCAGAGCAGTTCTCTCTCTCAGGGTTCAGTTCTCTCCCTCTCTCAGGGTGCAGTTCCCTCTCTCAGGGCGCAGTTCCCTCTCTCAGGGTGCAGTTCCCTCTCTCAGGGTGCAGTTCCTTCTCTCAGGGTGCAGTTCTCTCTCTCAGGGTGCAGTTCTCTCTCTCAGGGTGCAGTTCCCTCTCTCAGGGCGCAGTTCCCTCTCTCAGGGTGCAGTTCTCTCTCTCAGGGTGCAGTTCTCTCTCTCAGGGTGCAGTTCCCTCTCTCAGGGCGCAGTTCCCTCTCTCAGGGTGCAGTTCCCTCTCTCAGGGTGCAGTTCTCTCTCTCAGGGTGCAGTTCCCTCTCTCAGGGTGCAGTTCTCTCTCTCAGGGTGCAGTTCTCTCTCTCAGGGTGCAGTTCTCTCTCTCAGGGTGCAGTTCTCTCTCTCAGGGTGCAGTTCTCTCTCTCAGGGTGCAGTTCTCTCTCTCAGGGTGCAGTTCTCTCTCTCAGGGTGCAGTTCCTTCTCTCAGGGTGCAGTTCTCTCTCTCAGGGTGCAGTTCCCTCTCTCAGGGTGCAGTTCCCTCTCTCAGGGTGCAGTTCTCTCTCAGGGTGCAGTTCTCTCTCTCAGGGTGCAGTTCTCTCTCTCAGGGTGCAGTTCCCTCTCTCAGGGTGCAGTTCTCTCTCTCAGGGTGCAGTTCTCTCTCTCAGGGTGCAGTTCTCTCTCTCAGGGTTCAGTTCTCTCTCTCTCTCAGGGTGCAGTTCCCTCTCTCAGGGTGCAGTTCCCTCTCTCAGGGTGCAGTTCTCTCTCTCAGGGTGCAGTTCTCTCTCTCAGGGTGCAGTTCTCTCTCTCAGGGCGCAGTTCTCTCTCTCAGGGTGCAGTTCTGGGCATGGGTCCTACACAGTTTTAAAGCCTGACAGTCTTTCTTGTTTGATACAGTTTAATACCCGACAGCCTTGAATCTGTAACAAAAAGCGATAGACAGAATAAAATAGTGCAGTGCAATAAAATAGTATAAATTAAAAGTATGCAACAGTGCAGTGCAATAAAAAGTAAAGTAAAATAGAAGTGCAATAAAAATAGAATGGACAGAGTAAAATAGTGCTACAGTACAATCAACAGCGGAGTGTATTAGAAGGCTATGGTGAAGAGGTACGTTTTTAGCTTATTCCTTTTAAATATTAAGTCTAGCTTGTCCATAGGTAGTGTGTTCCATAACTTTGGTGCATAGTTTGCAAAGGCTACATCCCCGATTATCTTTAGACTGTGGCTTGGAACATTTATGGACACTGGACGTTTGATATATGTTCAGGTTCATCTTGAGATTATTATCATAAAGGCTGGGTTTTCTGCTGGTACCAACCTCAGTGATGTTCTCAGAAAGCTGAGGTTGGATTTTACGCTTTAAAAAAAATTGCATTTAGAAATGTAGTTTGATTAACATTCAAGGGTCTAAGAAGTTGATTCAATCAGCCTTTAGAGCATGCAGTGTGCACATCCCAACACTAGATGGCAGTCAGTGCATAGTTATGGGCAGATCATCGCATGAACCTTTAGAACAGAGTCATAAACACTGAATTGCCTAGTATGAGTAACATAAAAAGGGATTTGCCTAATTGGCACACGGCTCGGTGACAAACCGACATTAAACTAATTGATTTAGCAATATCACCCACACTACATTTACATTTAGTCATTTAGCTGATCCAAAGCGACTTACAAGTTCTGTGTGCGACAAGTCAGCAGGAAGGGTACAACTCTTTCAGCTGAGTAACAATGTTACAATATCACCCACACACTATTCATTCTGGGATACACATTTAGCTATTCCTCAGAATAAACGTGTTGTCCGCTTGAAGCAGCTTTACATCCCTGTTGATATACGTCTGTATCAGCACTACAGTATATCACAACAGTAGTGAGAATATTGTAAGCTCATTTAGCATAATTAATTATCATAAGCTCTATCTGTCTATCCCCCGGGATATCAACTAAATCTAAATAAAAAATAAATATATAGATAAATGTGTGTGTGTGTATAAATGAATGAACCTAAATATGCAATTTAACTGATAGATACACAAAATGTATTTATATATGTTAATTTAATTGTGTTGATGTTTCCATTTCTGCTAAATAAGTATGTACATTCTGTTTGGTTTGGTAAACATTGCACTTAGTCTATCAGTGTACTGTATGTGTGTAGGGCAGGTACAATAAGGTCTATCAGTGTACTGTATGTGTGTAGGGGCAGGTACAATAAGGTCTATCAGTGTACTGTATGTGTGTAGGGGCAGGTACAATAAGGTCTATCAGAGTACTGTATGTGTGTAGGGCAGGTACAATAAGGTCTATCAGTGTACTGTATGTGTGTAGGGCAGGTACAATAAGGTCTATCAGTGTACTGTATGTGTGTAGGGCAGGTACAATAAGGTCTATCAGTGTACTGTATGTGTGTAGGGCAGGTACAATAAGGTCTATCAGTGTACTGTATGTGTGTAGGGGCAGGTACAATAAGGTCTATCAGTACTGTATGTGTGTAGGGGCAGGTACAATAAGGTCTATCAGTGTACTGTAGTGTGTAGGGGCAGGTACAATAAGGTATATCAGTGTACTGTATGTGTGTAGGGGCAGGTACAATAAGGTCTATCAGTACTGTATGTGTGTAGGGGCAGGTACAATAAGGTCTATCAGTGTACTGTATGTGTGTAGGGGCAGGTACAATAAGGTCTATCAGTACTGTATGTGTGTAGGGGCAGGTACAATAAGGTCTATCAGTACTGTATGTGTGTAGGGGCAGGTACAATAAGGTCTATCAGTGTACTGTATGTGTGTAGGGGCAGGTACAATAAGGTCTATCAGTGTACTGTATGTATGTAGGGGCAGGTACAATAAGGTATATCAGTGTACTGTATGTGTGTAGGGGCAGGTACAATAAGGTATATCAGTGTACTGTATGTGTGTAGGGCAGGTACAATAAGGTCTATCAGTGTACTGTATGTGTGTAGGGGCAGGTACAATAAGGTCTATCAGTGTACTGTATGTGTGTAGGGGCAGGTACAATAAGGTCTATCAGTACTGTATGTGTGTAGGGCAGGTACAATAAGGACTATCAGTGTACTGTATGTGTGTAGGGGCAGGTACAATAAGGTCTATCAGTGTACTGTATGTGTGTAGGGCCGGTACAATAAGGTCTATCAGTACTGTATGTGTGTAGGGCAGGTACAATAAGGACTATCAGTACTGTATGTGTGTAGGGGCAGGTACAATAAGGACTATCAGTACTGTATGTGTGTAGGGGCAGGTACAATAAGGTCTATCAGTACTGTATGTGTGTAGGGGCAGGTACAATAAGGTCTATCAGTGTACTGTATGTGTGTAGGGCAGGTACAATAAGGTCTATCAGTACTGTATGTGTGTAGGGCAGGTACAATAAGGTCTATCAGTACTGTATGTGTGTAGGGGCAGGTACAATAAGGTCTATCAGTGTACTGTATGTGTGTAGGGGCAGGTACAATAAGGTCTATCAGTACTGTATGTGTGTAGGGGCAGGTACAATAAGGTCTATCAGTGTACTGTATGTGTGTAGGGGCAGGTACAATAAGGTCTATCAGTACTGTATGTGTGTAGGGGCAGGTACAATAAGGTCTATCAGTGTACTGTATGTGTGTAGGGCAGGTACAATAAGGTCTATCAGTACTGTATGTGTGTAGGGGCAGGTACAATAAGGTCTATCAGTGTACTGTATGTGTGTAGGGCAGGTACAATAAGGTCTATCAGTGTACTGTATGTGTGTAGGGGCAGGTACAATAAGGTCTATCAGTACTGTATGTGTGTAGGGCAGGTACAATAAGGTCTATCAGTGTACTGTATGTGTGTAGGGGCAGGTACAATAAGGACTATCAGTACTGTATGTGTGTAGGGGCAGGTACAATAAGGTCTATCAGTGTACTGTATGTGTGTAGGGGCAGGTACAATAAGGACTATCAGTACTGTATGTGTGTAGGGCAGGTACAATAAGGACTATCAGTACTGTATGTGTGTAGGGGCAGGTACAATAAGGTCTATCAGTGTACTGTATGTGTGTAGGGGCAGGTACAAATAATAATTTTCTTCTTCCTGTTCCTTTCGGCCATGGAATTTAGTGGCGCGTATTAATATGTATTGTTGGACTGTAATAATTCCATGTACGAATAAATAAAAATTTAATTAAATGAATGAAAAGCCATTTCAGATATCCAATCTGTTTCCTTTTGACATATTGCATAATATACACATATACCCTCCCTGACAGACCCACCAGTCAGTTGTAAAGGATGTCAGCTAGCTAGTCTACAAACAAGTAATGAAACTACTTTGCAATTTAGGTCATTTTAGTGGTTCAAAAACATCCACAGATGACAAACATGACACTTTATTTATTTACCTGCTAGCACAGATTAGCCAAATGTTAATCTCCCATAGCAACCAATCCACCCTATCGTATGTCTATGTGCTTTTGTTGTGTTTTTATTCTAATATTCGGTAGGATTAAAGCACTGATATTCAGGATCTAGTCATCTTGAAAAGACTCAATCTGGATCAGGGTGATCCTATCCTGGATTACTTTGAAATACCGGGACAAAATCTGGCCGAGTTGTCTGATCCTGGATCACAAAAAATGGGATTTAAAAATCTGATCGGATCAGATAGGGATTAAAAGTTTTGAACTCCTGGGCCCAGGATAGAAGCTCCTTCTGAGTCTCTCTGTACCGGCCATGAGACTCCGGTAGCGCTTGCCTGGGGATAGAAGCTCCTTCTGAGTCTCTCTGTGCCGGCCATGAGACTCCGGTATCGCTTGCCTGGGGATAGAAGCTCCTTCTGAGTCTCTCTGTACCGGCCATGAGACTCCGGTAGCGCTTGCCTGGGGATAGAAGCTCCTTCTGAGTCTCTCTGTACCGGCCATGAGACTCCGGTAGCGCTTGCCTGGGGATAGAAGCTCCTTCTGAGTCTCTCTGTACCGGCCATGAGACTCCGGTAGCGCTTGCCTGGGGATAGAAGCTCCTTCTGAGTCTCTCTGTACCGGCCATGAGACTCC
>NW_028173863.1:34666-64666 GCF_963971535.1 Notolepis coatsorum | reverse complement strand
TTAGTCTGACCACACCCCTCATCAGCTTACCTTCATAAGCAGGTGTGTGGTCACCTGCTCTCCTCCTTCTCGCTTTCACCACAAGGAAGAGGTGCCTCGGTAGATCCCCACACTTGACACCATGATGGAAGAAATTGGATTAGGAACAGCTTGGGAAACAAGGATACGTTGACATCATATCTTTATTTTCTCTCTCACTATTTTCGAGAAAATACGGCGATATTGTCTTCGTACTGGAGTGTCTAGAAGATGATGATCATTCTACAAACCCTCCACCGGTTTTCGTATTGGGAGCACGCCGCTGCATGCTTCTCAACTGCAGTTCCTTGCTGTGTTTGTTGGGGTGAAACCTGTCAGGCCACAGCTGAACTGTCGGACATGCCGCTGTTGTGAGGAGCGGTGCGTTCCAGGTTGGGTGAGTAGTGTTTGCTGGCGGGCTCCACTTGTCTGTTAGTGCTATGGGGGCTACTAGACAAAGTTTATGGAAACCGGCCCCAGGCTAGGGTCCTTTGTTTAGCCGTCTAGGCGACAGAAGGCCTTGGTCTGGCGACCATTATAGTTTTAACTAGTGGGCCGCGACCATTGACACTGGTGATCCCTGTGTGTTCTGGACGAGTGGATTCTCTCTGTCACCGTGTTAAGACCCCATCTTTCATATCCAAATGAGAGTATTCCTTCACGAGGGGATATGTGCATGTAATGTGCGATAGCGGCAGATTCATGTTCAAAGTCAGCTATACAGGCCAGTTGGTACTGTGCTGATTCCGCCGGACGTGTTAATGTCACCGTTGTGAAGCGGTGTTGACGTCTTGTTTTCTCTTTTCTCTTAAAAAGTGAGGAGGGTTCAGAACGGCGGCCTGTCTGGGTGAGTGTTATGTCATTGTTTAGATGTTCATAGCTTACGGTTAGCCGGTCGGTGGCCTGGCGCGGGGTAGCTTAGGCTTCTCGCGCGCCGCCGGGAGCTCGCTCCTGATCGCGTGCGTCGTAGATCGGCGTCTCGCGAGCGGAAGCGATAGCACCAGAACGGTTGGAGCAGCCGTTAGCTTGATGCTATTCTGTTGAACGTGCTTTGATTTTTAACATGTTTTACACTCTTGACCACGACGTCATCTTTGACAGGGGATGTTCGTCAACCCTGCCTGAGCCTAGACGGGGATTGCGTCAACAAAGAGGGCTGTGTTCTACGGTGGCTTATGACTGCACTTCGCTGATCTGCGTTCCGGGCAGGTACGGGGTTGGCCAGACCCTCATAACACGTCTTCTGGTTTTACCTTGCTAAATGTATTGTGAATGACGGTGTTTTTTCCCAAAACGTGTGTTGTTGCAATGCATTTGAGATACGTTGCGGGTTGTGTGTGAGCTGTTTTTGTCACTGGCAGTAGCTTCTCTGTGCAGGTCGTGATGTATTGATCTGGTTGTTGTGTGAGAAACATCATGGTGTTTATGTGTACCGTGTACTCACTACTAAGGCAACTAACCTATGAAGCTATGCTTGGTGACGAGTGAGTAAAAGAATGTTCTTTCTCAGACTGTAATGACAATGGACAGTGAGTTCACACATTAACAGGTTTTCCTGTTTTAACTGGCCGTATTGAGGGTAAAATAGGAGGATTGTGTTTTTTCCCCCCCCGGTTCCCTGGGGACTTTATCACCTCCTATCAGACATGTTGTGCATTAATTGTGTTTTTTGTGTGGTAGGGATACGATGTAACTCTCAGCTTGATTGCTGAGGTTGTGCTAAATCTGCTGGAGAAACTTATTTCCTAAAGGGAAATTGGTTTGGTTGCTGTCATGTGTGCTTAGCAAGGCCTGTGGTCGATACTAATCAAGAATGATGTATTCTCTCATTGTGATGATGATGGGTTGTGTGTGTCATGTGACCTGCAACTGGGTTGTACTGACCACAGAAGCACATGTGTATGTTGGACCGGGGTTCTTAGAGCCCTCTCTATTCTGTGTTTTTCCTTAGTAAAAATCAGATAGCAGGTTAGCTCGTGCGCTGTGTGGAGCTGTGAAACGCTTCATAGGGTTGACTATGACTGTGTCATATTCTCTTTTTGTCGTTACGTCGTATCATGGGTGTGGGGTCGTAAAGGGGTGAACTGGTAACCTTTCCTCTCCCCGTTGTTCTGTCGGTCAGGGGTACACCCCCTGTCCTTCAAGGTTCCCGTCACGTGGCGGTTCGGCACGTTACGGGGGGGGGGGGGGGGGGGGGAGGGAGTTCCTGGTCCCACGGCCTGGTATATTGGGCGTGTGCACCGCAGGAATTCCCCCGCCATAGAGTACGTCACCGTGCGCGTCTCTGTTGGTAGGACTTCCGTGTGCTGTTCAGGTCCATGTGATGGATCTGTTTTCAGGGGGGGTGGTCAGGGCTCCTCCTCACCAAGCGCCTACTCAGGCCTTCTGTGAGTTCGGACTCCTTCTTCCATGTGATCCATGTGAGGAAGCCTCCATCAGAGTACAGAGCCTTCCTCCTCAGATTGTCAAAGTGAGTGGACCCTCTAGAAGGGTCCTTTTCTATTGTATGTATATTCGATTCAATTCGTTTATTGAGTGTGTATGGGTTCGGTGCCTCTTCCCCGGAGGCCCTAAAACCAGTTTTTTACATGGCTCAAGGCGCAATATATTCTTTTCAATCTGTACAGCTCGCGTGGGAAGTCTCTCTGGGGATCCCCGTCTCTTTCCTATGGGAGGGTGGTGGGATGTAAAAATGTGAACATTTTTTACCCCGGCTGTGTAGACTGGGATACATACTGTTGATGCTTCCTTCTTTCTATTCCAGAAGTGTTGGAGTTAGGGAGTGTCACACCCCTCTTGTCGTTCCCCTGGGCGCCTTGGGGATTCAATGGCAGGTCTAAATAGCCTGTTCATTGATGGGGGTGTGTCCCGACGCACGTATAGTGCTAGCTCGCTGTAAACAGGCGATTGACTGGCACGCCTTAGTTGCTTGTGGTTGAAACAGCGTTTTTATAAAGCAACTGAGATGGGGGTTTTTCCTCTTCCGGCGACCACATCCCATGACCTGGGTGGGTTGTCGACGGATCCTCGTTCATGTCTGGGGGATGATGACGGGATGGATCTGAACATATGTAGTGGGGTCTCACGCCCTTGGGGTGGGCCACCAGGCGCGGTTCGTCCCGACGTCTGGGTGGCGCCTTCTTTTCATGTTAAGATCAACACGCATATCTGCCCTTTTCCTGGGGCATGTCGGCGTGGTTAGGGCACGGGACTGGTTCTGGTCACGCTGGTCCAGATCAGTTGAACCCGTTGTCCGCCGGGGATGCAGATCTGCTGTTCTGGTACCCTGAGGGACTTGGGCTTTTTTCAGGGGGAAAAATGCCAGGTCGGTCTGGGTGTCACAGGGTTAAGCGCTATGGAGACCCTGGTTGGGTATGTTTTTACTCAGCACTGTCGTCATGGCTTACAGCCATGCCATTCTGTACGCGCTCGATCTCGTCGGATCTCGGCCGCTACACAGGTTGGTCCTGGTTAGTACTTGGTTGGGAGACCGCCGGGGAATACCAGGTACGGTGTGCTTAGGGGCTGGTTCTCCATTGTTTTTCGCTCCTCTCTCACGCATGGCGAAGAGGGGCCTGTGGGGGTGGTTTTTTGACCTCCTCTGGTGACCCTGTGCTTCCCGTACCGCCAGGCCCGGTCCGAAGTGATGTTTGCGACCCGTAGGCCTGGGTTAACCCTTTTTGGAAACTGAAACACTTGTACTGCGGTATAGCCGGTGTATACCCGCAGGTGTGTTTTGGAGTTTTTTCTTGAGGGGTTATAGGAACAACCACCGCATTGGGTAACACCGAGGTGGTTGGTTCCCTGGTGTGTTGGAGCAGTGTCAACTCCCGGGTTCACCGGTTGAGGGTGCCCCTGCACGTTCATGACGTCTGCCAATCGTGTCAGCCTTCTCTGCCTCGACCCCTCTGGGTGGGGGTTGTTAAATGGAGGCTTGGTCATGCAACACCGCCAGCTTACGCTCCTTCCGCCGGGGCGGCTGTGTTCAGCTGTCCCCTCTGGCGCCTGTCTCGTCCGCAGTCTCCAGGCTAGGGTTAACAGCCTGTTGCCTGGTTTTTCCCCGGTGCGCTGCCTGCTTCCGTTGGTTAACCTTTTTTGTGTGCTTACGGCCATGCTGACTGCCTATTCTGCAGGGTCAGTGTGCCAGGCGGTGTACTATTGGGGGGACGGGGCCCGCTCGGCTTACTGGCCTGGTTGGTTCCGCCTGGGAATACCAGGTGCAGTAACTGAGGGGCCTTTGTCCGAATACGCTGGCGATGTGGGGGGCGGGGCACTACGTGCCCACCTGGTGGGGTCTTGATGCTGGCATCATGGACTTCTCCGGGCCCCCATTCCAGGGAGTCCAGTCCTTTTGGTGGGTCTGGGTCTTCCTTCGTGCTCCGCTGCTACGGCCTTGCCACGGGGTTGGGTTTGCCCTTGACCCCGTGATTCTGGGGGCAGTAACGAGGTTGTTCCTCCGTTCGTTCCCGGGTGGCATGCGGGTTGTGCGTGTGTGTAGTCGTGGGTCAAGCCACGGTCTGCTCACCCTGTGCGTTGAGTTGCTTGAGTGCCTCTTCGCACGGTCGGGTCCGTCGCCCTCCCGTGACGTCCCTAATAGGGGGGCTACCCTCCATTAGGGGGGGTCGGGGGGGCTCGGCCCTCCCTGTTCTGATGGTTTTGGGGGGCTGTCAGCGGGGTGTATTTGTCAGCCAAGTGGCTCCGCTTGGCCTCCCTTGTGCAGAAGGCGAAGCCAAGCTAAGCCACTAACGATACAGAACGTTAGGTTATGACTATAACCAAGTTCTGTTAGTTAGGGGCGATGCTTGGCTTCGGACGGCCGCTGCAGCCCTTGACCTCACCTTGTGGTGAAAGCTTGGGAAGGAGGAGAGCAGGTGACCACACACCTGCTTATGAAGGTAAGCTGATGAGGGGTGTGGTCAGACTAATACTGGTATTAGAGGTACATTTGTGGTTTATTCAGTACGCGTGCACGTACGCGAGATAGTGCAGAAGGCGAAGCCAAGCATCGCCCCTAACTAACAGAACTTGGTTATAGTCATAACCTAACGTTAACCCTTTACTATCACACTACAGACAGTTAACCTTTCACTACCACACTACAGAAGGTTAACCCTTTCACTACCACACTACAGAAGGTTAACCCTTTACTATCACACTACAGACGATTAACCTTTCACTACCACACTACAGAAGGTTAACCCTTTCACTGCGACAAAACACAGAAGGTTAATCCTTTCACTGCCACACGACAGCAGGTTAACCCTTTCACTGCCACACTACAGAAGGTTAACCATTTACTATAACACTACAGACGGTTAACCCTTTCACTACCACACTACAGAAGGTTAACCCTTTCACTGCCACACGACAAAGGGTTAACCCTTTCACTACCACACTACAGAAGGTTAACCATTTACTATAACACTACAGACGGTTAACCCTTTCACTACCACACTACAGAAGGTTAACCCTTTCACTAACACACTACAGCAGGTTAACCCTTTCACTGCCACACGACAAAGGGTTAACCCTTTCACTACCACACTACAGAAGGTTAACCCTTTACTATCATACTACAGACGGTTAACCTTTCACTACCACACTACAGAAGGTTAACCCTTTACTATCACACTACAGACGGTTAACCCTTTACTATCACACTACAGACAGTTAACCTTTCACTACCACACTACAGAAGGTTAACCCTTTCACTACCACACTACAGAAGGTTAACCCTTTACTATCACACTACAGACGATTAACCTTTCACTACCACACTACAGAAGGTTAACCCTTTCACTGCCACACGACAAAGGGTTAACCTTTCACTACCACACTACAGAAGGTTAACCCTTTACTATCACACTACAGACGGTTAACCTTTCACTGCCACACTACAGAAGGTTAACCTTTCACTGCCACACGACAAATGGTTAACCCTTTCACTACCACACTACAGAAGGTTAACCTTTTGTTAGCCCTTATGTGATAGTAAAGGGTTAACCTTCTGTAGTGTGGCAGTGAAATGGTTAATCCAACTTTAAGCCCCAGAGTTACTACATCTCAACGATCTATTTATAAACACGTCGTGCTGCGTGTTGCATCATGCCTGTAGGGCAAAACACACACGGTCATTAGGCCTCCTATGGAAGCTGTCACTATAAATATGATGTCATTCCTCAATGTCACAATACACACACTGGTGACCTCAAACCAAGTCAGGTTTATAGCAGGAGCCTGGCTGTTGAGAAGATGTTGATGGTGGTGATGATGATGATGATGGTGGTGATGGTGGTGATGGTGGTGATGGTGGAGATGGTGGAGATGGTGGTGATGGTGGAGATGGTGGAGATGGTGGAGATGGTGGTGATGATGATGATGGTGGTGATGATGATGATGGTGGAGATGGTGGAGATGGTGGAGATGGTGGTGATGATGGTGGTGGTGATGGTGGAGATGGTGGAGATGATGGTGATGATGGTGGTGGTGGAGATGGTGATGGTGGTGGTGGTGGTGATGATGGTGGTGATGGTGGAGATGGTGATGGTGGTGGTGGTGGTGATGATGGTGGTGATGGTGGAGATGGTGGTGATGGTGGTGATGGTGGAGATGGTGATGGTGGTGGTGGTGGTGATGATGGTGGTGATGGTGGAGATGGTGGTGATGGTGGAGATGGTGGAGATGGTGGTGATGGTGGTGATGATGATGATGGTGGAGATGGTGGAGATGGTGGAGATGGTGGAGATGGTGGAGATGGTGGTGATGGTGGTGATGATGATGATGGTGGAGATGGTAGTACTGGTGGTGATGGTGGAGATGGTGGAGATGGTGGAGATGGTGGTGATGGTGGAGATGGTGGTGATGGTGGAGATGGTGGTGATGGTGGAGATGGTGGTGATGGTGGAGATGGTGGTGATGATGGAGATGGTGGAAATGGTGGTGATGGTGGTGATGATGATGATGGTGGTGATGATGATGATGGTGGAGATGGTAGTACTGGTGGTGATGGTGGTGATGGTGGAGATGGTGGTGATGATGGAGATGGTGGAAATGGTGGTGATGGTGGTGATGATGATGATGGTGGTGATGATGATGATGGTGGAGATGGTAGTACTGGTGGTGATGGTGGTGATGGTGGTGATGGTGGTGGTGATGGTGGTGATGGTGGTGATGGTGGAAATGGTGGTGATGGTGGTGATGATGATGATGGTGGTGATGATGATGATGGTGGAGATGGTAGTACTGGTGGTGATGGTGGTAGTACTGGTGGTGATGGTGGTAGTACTGGTGGTGATGGTGGTGATGGTGGTGATGGTGGTGATGGTGGTGATGGTGGTGATGGTGGTGATGGTGGTGATGGTGGTGATGGTGGAGATGGTGGAGATGGTGGTGATGGTGGAGATGGTGGAGATGGTGGTGATGGTGGTGATGGTGGAGATGGTGGTGATGGTAGTGGTGGTGGTGATGGTGGAGATGGTGGTGATGGTGGTGGTGGTGGTGATGGTGGTGGTGGTGGTGATGGTGGAGATGGTGGTGATGGTGGTGATGGTGGTGATGGTGGTGATGGTGGTGATGGTGGTGATGGTGGTGATGGTGGTGGTGGTGGTGATGGTGGTGATGGTGGTGATGGTGGAGATGGTGGTGATGGTGGTGGTGGTGGTGATGGTGGAGATGGTGGTGATGGTGGTGATGGTGGTGGTGGTGGTGATGGTGGTGATGGTGGTGATGGTGGAGATGGTGGTGATGGTGGAGATGGTGGAGATGGTGGTGATGGTGGTGATGATGATGATAAGATAAGATAAGATATTCCTTTATTGATCCCCTTGGGGAAATTCAGGCATCATAGCAGCATGGGGGGGAGGGGGGGAGGGGTACAGGTAGTAAAACAACACAGTATACAGGTAGTAAAAGACAACACAGGCAGTGTAAACAATTTGATCAATATGGTCAATATAATTTACTATCTGACTAGCTGAGGAATATTCACATTATTCACAGTGTCACATAAGGTGCAGTATGCATGAGGTAGTGTTATAATTTACTATCTACTGAGTATACATTAATCAAAGTACCAGGGTAGTCTACTTTGTCCCCCTTGGGTTCCTATAAGTCCCAGGTCAATGTCTGGTAGCAGTCGCTGTCGCTGCCCCCTGTTGTGGGGCCTGGAGGCTGCTAGTCGCTGCCCACTGTTGTGGAGCCTGATGGCCGCTGGTATGAAGGACTGTCCGAGGCGGTTAGTTGAGTGTCGGGGGGGGATGAGTCTGTGGCTGAACGAGCTTCTCATCTTGACTAGCTCGTCGTAGAGGGGGTGGTAGGGGTTCTCCATGATGGCATCCAGCTTCCTTATCATCCCCCTCTCTACCATCACCTCAAGTCTAGGTAGCTCGACTCCCACCACGGAGCTAGCCTTCCTCACCAGCTTGTTGAGCTTGTTGGTGTCCCTTGAGTTGATGTAGCCTCCCCAGCATGCCACAGCATAGAAGAGGATGCTGGCCACAACAGACTGGTAAAAAGACTGCAGCAGTTTGTTGCACACATTGAAGGACCTGAGTCTCCTCAGGAAGAACAGCCTGCTCTGTCCCTTCCTGTAGAGGGCCTCTGTGTTGTCCGACCAGTCCAGTTTATTGTTCAGGTGTACCCCAAGGAACTTGTATGAGTCCACCATCTCCACATCCACCCCTCGGATGGAGATGGGAATCGGGGGGGGCCTCTTCTTGCCCCTCCGGAAGTCCACCACCAGCTCCTTGGTCTTACTGGTGTTGAGTTGGAGGTGGTTGCTGTCGCTCCACCCCACGAAGCTCTCCACCAGGGCTCTGTACTCCTCCTCATCATCGTCGGTGGAGATGGTGGAGATGGTGGTGATGGTGGTGATGATGATGATGGTGGAGATGGTGGTGATGATGATGATGATGGTGGTGATGGTGGTGATGGTGGAGATGGTGGAGATGGTGGAGATGGTGGAGATGGTGGAGATGGTGGAGATGGTGGTGATGGTGGTGATGATGATGATGGTGGAGATGGTGGTGATGATGATGATGGTGGTGATGGTGGTGATGGTGGAGATGGTGGAGATGGTGGAGATGGTGGAGATGGTGGTGATGGTGGTGATGATGATGATGGTGGAGATGGTGGTGATGGTGGTGATGATGATGATGGTGGTGATGGTGGTGATGGTGGAGATGGTGGAGATGGTGGAGATGGTGGAGATGGTGGTGATGGTGGTGATGATGATGATGGTGGAGATGGTAGTACTGGTGGTGATGGTGGAGATGGTGGTGATGGTGGTGATGGTGGAGATGGTGGAGATGGTGGAGATGGTGGAGATGGTGGAGATGGTGGTGATGGTGGAGATGGTGGTGATGGTGGTGATGGTGGAGATGGTGGAGATGGTGGAGATGGTGGAGATGGTGGAGATGGTGGTGATGGTGGTGATGATGATGATGGTGGAGATGGTAGTACTGGTGGTGATGGTGGAGATGGTGGAGATGGTAGTACTGGTGGTGATGGTGGAGATGGTAGTACTGGTGGTGATGGTGGAGATGGTAGTACTGGTGGTGATGGTGGAGATGGTGGTACTAAATGTTCACACATTCACACACTGACGGTGGAGGCAACCATGCAAGGTGTCTTGCTCAAGGACACTTCAACAAGCTGCCCCCTGATTACCAGACGACCGCTCTACCTCCTGAGCCACTGATGGATAAGGAGGAGGAGGAGTATTAACATGCATGACTTACCAAAACTCCCCAACACTATGATCAAACCACGACCTACATAGTGTCCACAGTTGCATTCATTTCTATATATAATATTTGATGGCGTAAGATGATCTCCCGTGGTGACCTACATCATGATGACTGCCATTTGATTCACTCATTCAAACCTGTTCGTTTTCATTTCATACTCAAAAACCAATTGAAGCTGCCCTCGTTTTCAACTGTGTCGAGTTTACAGTTCATCAAGATAAATAATTGAATATAAAGATAAGAAGAAAGTTCATAAAAGATCATAAAAGTAAAACAATTACATATAGATACAATGGCTATAGATAAGAACACAATAAAAACAATGTAATACGAACAAAACACATTTAAAAACACAGATAAAATCTGTTAAAACAGTGTAGCAGGGAGGTTTAACGTCACGGCCCTGAACTGATCACAGGTCAGTTCACAGAGAATCATGTTCAGCTCGTGCTGAAGGTCAGGAACTAAAACAAAAGGCTGATTTTCCAAGGTCAGACTGTGCACGAGGGACCCTAAAAGTCAGACTGTGCACGAGGGACCCTAAAGGTCAGACTGTGCACGAGGGACCCTAAAGGTCAGACTGTGCACGAGGGACCCTAAAGGTCAGACTGTGCACGAGGGACCCTAAAAGTCAGACTGTGCACGAGGGACCCTAAAGGTCAGACTGTGCACGAGGGACCCTAAAGGTCAGACTGTGCACGAGGGACCCTAAAGGTCAGACTGTGCACGAGGGACCCTAAAGGTCAGACTGTGCACGAGGGACCCTAAAGGTCAGACTGTGCACGAGGGACCCTAAAGGTCAGACTGTGCACGAGGGACCCTAAAGGTCAGACTGTGCACGAGGGACCCTAAAGGTCAGACTGTGCACGAGGGACCCTAAAGGTCAGACTGTGCACGAGGGACCCTAAAGGTCAGACTGTGCACGAGGGACCCTAAAGGTCAGACTGTGCACGAGGGACCCTAAAGGTCAGACTGAGGGACCCTAAAGGTCAGACTGTGCACGGGGGACCCTAAAGGTCAGACTGTGCACGAGGGACCCTAAAGGTCAGACTGTGCACGAGGAACCTTAAAGGTCAGACTGTGCACGAGGGACCCTAAAGGTCAGACTGTGCACGAGGGACCCTAAAGGTCAGACTGTGCACGAGGGACCCTAAAGGTCAGACTGTGCACGGGGGACCCTAAAGGTCAGACTGTGCACGAGGGACCCTAAAGGTCAGACTGTGCACGAGGGACCCTAAAGGTCAGACTGTGCACGAGGGACCCTAAAGGTCAGACTGTGCACGAGGGACCTTAAAGGTCAGACTGAGGGACCCTAAAGGTCAGACTGTGCACGAGGGACCCTAAAGGTCAGACTGTGCACGGGGGACCCTAAAGGTCAGACTGTGCACGGGGGACCCTAAAGGTCAGACTGTGCACGGGGGACCTTAAAGGTCAGACTGTGCACGAGGGACCCTAAAGGTCAGACTCTCCACCCAACGGGACTGGTACCGGTCCCAAAATGACATCATGTCATGAATCAATCTCCCCAGACTGTTTGAAAAAAGTATCGTTTAAATGTTCAAACGTATTCAAGTATAAACATCATAACCATGTCACAACAGCTGTTATAATTGGTGCTGTTGTCACCATCAGAGCTCGTGTCTGTCTGCCAGATGAGGAGCAATCAGCGCGGCTGCAAGAGATCACCTCATCAAGCGTTCCCTACTTTAACTGGCAGAACCCGTCATCCAACGTCGCAGTGTTAAACTGCCTACCGAGGACTTCGCTCCAGCGTCCTTCCACCCTGACGTCTCGAGCCCCAGCGTCCTTCCACCCTGACGTCTTGAGCTCCAGCGTCCTTCCACCCTGACGTCTTGAGCTCCAGTGTCCTTCCACCCTGACGTCTCGAGCTCCAGCGTCCTTCCACCCTGACGTCTCGAGCCCCAGCGTCCTTCCACCCTGACGTCTCGAGCTCCAGCGTCCTTCCACCCTGACGTCTCGAGCCCCAGCGTCCTTCCACCCTGACGTCTCGAGCCCCAGCGTCCTTCCACCCTGATGTCTCGAGCCCCAGCGTCCTTCCACCCTGACGTCTCGAGCCAAGCAGAGAGGACTCCTGCTCGCTCTCAAGCGCAAGACCTGCGTCCTCTCTCTCTCGCTGCCGACAGCTGCACTGAAGCGCACCTGCTCTCATTCTTCTTCCCCCCAAGAACATTATAACCTCCGTGTTGTTCACATTCCTGTTTCACATTCCTGTTATACTCTGCTTGGTTGGGAAGAATAATTAAAGAACCCTAAACCGCTCCATTCTCTCCTCCTGTGTTTTGCTATTGGGCTCCGCAAGAACCACCCCATCCTCACAGCTGTCAGGCGATTAAACATTTTTTATCTAATTAATTACAGGATTTGTAATGAATTAATCTAATTAATCGCATTTTAATCGCATTACCATTTTAGGCCTGATATTTTATATTCTATAATCATATTTCAAATTGCATGTGTCCGGATGGCAGAATTCAATACTGTATCTACAAAACCTTCTGTTTAATCATCTTCCCTTTATTCATTTGCTTAGATTTTTCAGGTCTGGTTCATTTTAGCATGTTATTCACAGTCAAAGATAAAAAAAAATGTATTGATATTCTCATTTGGTTCATTACAATTTAATCAAGCCTAGTAACAGACACAGTATTTCTGACACCGGGAATACATTCCCTGAGATCCATAGATGTCCCTAGAATCAGAAACCAAGAACATGCAAATGGACCGTATTAAAAAAAGTTTGTAAATGTTTATTCTACGTTCTTTTAATACATTTTTAGTTAATTTTCATAACGCGATAATTAGCTGTGTAATTAATTAATCTAATTAACGCGATAAACTGACAGCCCTGATTGCAAGCCATTGATACTAGTTCAACTGGATACATTGGATAATTTTTTTCCCTCTCTAAGACTGTCCTCTTTTTTTTATTATCACAAAGCAATTAACGCATATATTTATCTTGGAGCCAGCCGGGAGATTATGTGATCGTGGTCGCGGCGTCTGTGGTCTGGATCTGCTCTGCATACTACTGGGCTGGTCAGCCGAATGTTTTTTTACGCTCACACCTGCCCAAGGAGCTTATGCCTAGAATAGTTCTCACATTGGGAAGTGACTATCTCATTTGAATTAATTTCTCCATTGTGCCCCCCCCCTCACAGTTCCTGCAGCTGGGTTTCTCTCTCTCTCTCTCTTAGACAAATGTAACATTATAACAACTAACGACTGGATAGTTGATGATTTATGAAGATTATATATTAACTAATATATTAGTTATATTCTAAATATTCAAAAATTAAGTATGCTAATAGGCCACTGTCACTCTGGTGTGTGTATGTGCGTGAGTGTGTGTGCGTGTGTGTGCGTGCATGTGTGTATGTGTATGTCTGCTATAGGCCATACTCCTAATGCCGAAAAAGAGGTCTTGCAGCCTGTTTTATTATGCTGTATTATATCCCGGGAGGCCTGTAGCTGTTCCGCAACCGTTCCTACTTCCGGGGTAGGCCTGATTGGCCCCGACAGGCACGTGACCCGCCGCGGCCACGCCCCGCGGCAGCCCCAGGAGCAAGCGCGCTACTGCTGGAGTTCGCTTCGCCTTTCACATCGCTGCCGTTGGCGAAAGCAGACAAATGAATGACTAATTCGGTCAGAAATAACGTAACTAATAACGTTAGTAAGCACTGCTTATATGCTTATTATGTCTGCGGGGTACAGTAAACGTTTCTCCCGGTACATTCTGAAGAGCACACCGCTGTATGTTGGAGAAGGAGTTCGCGGCGCCTTTCACTGTCATCAGTCATAATAATATCATCAGTCATCTCTAATAATATTAATCACTGTTCAATGTACTAATATACAATACGGCTCACTTTTCCCACTTCAATGACAGAGCCGCTGTTTAATAATATTGTCGCGGCGGAGCTCCGTCGCGGCAGCATTATAAGATAAGATATTCCTTTATTGATCCCCTTGGGGAAATTCAGGCATCATAGCAGCATGGGGGGAGGGGGGAGGGGTATAGGTAGTAAAACAACACAGTATACAGGTAGTAAAAGACAACACAGGCAGTGTAAACAATTTGATCAATATGGTCAATATAATTTACTATCTGACTAGCTGAGGAATATTCACATTATTCACAGTGTCACATAAGGTGCAGTATGCATGAGGTAGTGTTATAATTTACTATCTACTGAGTATACATTAATCAAAGTACCAGGGTAGTGTAGGTTGTCCCCCTTGGGTTCCTATAAGTCCCAGGTCAATGTCTGGTAGCAGTCGCTGTCGCTGCCCCCTGTTGTGGAGCCTGGAGGCCGCTAGTCGCTGCCCCCTGTTGTGGAGCCTGGAGGCCGCTAGTCGCTGCCCCCTGTTGTGGAGCCTGGAGGCCGCTAGTCGCTGCCCCCTGTTGTGGAGCCTGGAGGCTGCTAGTCGCTGCCCCCTGTTGTGGAGCCTGGAGGCTGCTAGTCGCTGCCCCCTGTTGTGGAGCCTGGAGGCTGCTAGTCGCTGCCCACTGTTGTGGAGCCTGGAGGCTGCTAGTCGCTGCCCCCTGTTGTGGAGCCTGGAGGCTGCTAGTCGCTGCCCACTGTTGTGGAGCCTGATGGCCGCTGGTATGAAGGACTGTCCGAGGCGGTTAGTTGAGTGTCGGGGGGGAATGAGTCTGTGGCTGAACGAGCTTCTCATCTTGACTAGCTCGTCGTAGAGGGGGTGGTAGGGGTTCTCCATGATGGCATCCAGCTTCCTTATCATCCCCCTCTCTACCATCACCTCAAGTCTAGGTAGCTCGACTCCCACCACGGAGCTAGCCTTCCTCACCAGCTTGTTGAGCTTGTTGGTGTCCCTTGAGTTGATGTAGCCTCCCCAGCATGCCACAGCATAGAAGAGGATGCTGGCCACAACAGACTGGTAAAAAGACTGCAGCAGTTTGTTGCACACATTGAAGGACCTGAGTCTCCTCAGGAATTATGTAGCAGTAATCCCCCCTTATTTACCATCGACAAACTAGCTCAATTGGTAACTCTGCTTTTCTGTGGATCCTATGGTGCTAAGTTCAATTCCCTTAAGTTTTTTTTTTTTTTTTTTTAACGTGCATAGCGTATTGTATATTGTATATTGTATGGTACAATTTACAGTAAGGTGTATGCGTTGCAGTGCAAATGCTTCTTACTGTTGCGCTCCAGAGACCGTTACTGTACCATACACGCTATGCAATGCACATGGTACAATTTACAGTAAGGTGTATGCGTTGCAGTGCAAATGCTTCTTACTGTTGTGCTCCAGAGACCGTTACTGTACCATACGCTATGCAATGCACGTTAAAAAAAAAAAAAAAAAACTTAAGGGAATCGAACTTAGGACCACAGGATGCACAGACAAGCAGAGTTACCAATTGAGCTAGTTTGTCAATGCTAAAGAAGGGGGGATTACTGCTACATAATGCTGCCGCGACGGAGCTCCGCCGCGACAATATTATTAAACAGCGGCTCTGTCATTGAAGTGGGAAAAGTGAGCCGTATTGTATATTAGTACATTGAACAGTGATTAATATTATTAGAGATGACTGATGATATTATTATGACTGATGACAGTGAAAGGCGCCGCGAACTCCTTCTCCAACATACAGCGGTGTGCTCTTCAGAATGTACCGGGAGAAACGTTTACTGTACCCCGCAGACATAATAAGCATATAAGCAGTGCTTACTAACGTTATTAGTTACGTTATTTCTGACCGAATTAGTCATTCATTTGTCTGCTTTCGCCAACGGCAGCGATGTGAAAGGCGAAGCGAACTCCAGCAGTAGCGCGCTTGCTCCTGGGGCTGCCGCAGGGCGTGGCCGCGGCGGGTCACGTGCCTGTCGGGGCCAATCAGGCCTACCCCGGAAATAGGAACGGTTGCGGAACAGCTACAGGCCTCCCGGGCAGCGCGTCGAAGTGTCCTTGAGCGAAGACACTTAACCGCTAATTGCTCCCGATGAGCAGGTTGGGGCACCTTGCATGGTTGCCTCCGCCGTCGGTGTGTGAATGTGTGAGTGAATGGGTAAAATGTGAGGAACAAATTGTAAAGCGCTTTGGATAAAAGCGCTATATAAAAAAGCAGCCATTTACCATTTACCATCTAACAGTTACTGAATATAGATATCTCGGCATCTGGCTTGATGAGACATGTACCTTTAATTACCATATAGACAATCTACAGAACCAGCTTAAATATTGGTATTTGTTTATCTTGTTTATTCTTGATCTTCAACACCCGCAATATTCTATATGTAACCCAATAACAATTAAAACCATGATCACAAACCTCCCTGCTTCAATATGTAACTGTTTTACATACATTAGGCCTACTCATTTCTCTTTATTTTTCATCTGTGTTTTGTTCAATTTATTCAATGTGTAACTGTCTTACTGATTCTATCAAATATATACATATACAGTATATATATATTTTCTTTATTCATCTGTGTTTTGACTATTTATTTTAACTTGCATGTAACTCAACATCATTGAAAATTCTTCAAGTATAAACAAAGATATTCAAGATTCAAGAGTTGTATTCATCACATACATACAGTGAAATACCCGCTTCGATTGTGCAATAAAAACAATAGTAATAGTAATAGTAAAATAATAAAAAGATAACTAGAATAGACATGGTAAATAGTTAATGAATCGCTTAAAGGCACTGGATCCTATGTACACTCCTATACAATGTGCAGTTTCACTTCCATGTCCCTATGCTATACTTGCTGTTACTAACTATACTGTACCACAATCACAACAAGTTATTTTCCTATAAAGTGTCATGTTCCTTCCTTTAATAAAGTGTCCTTTTCTTGTGTGTTTAAAGTGACCTGTGGTGCGTTTGTGTGTGTGCGAGTGCAGCATGTTGTGTTGTGTGTGTGTTCATGTGTGCTTGTGTGGAGAGATCAGTGTTCAGTGTTCTGATGGCCTGGGGGAAGAAGCTGAGCCTTAGTCTCTCTGTTCTTGTTGCGTGTGTACGGTAGGGCTGACCCCTATTCATCGATTAGTCGACTAATCGGTCGAAAGGAGCCGTAGTCGAATATAATAAAAAAAAATTTAAATAAAAAAAAATATATATATTTTTATCATTCTTTCCAAAAGAAAAGAGGCCTAGAAGCGTGGCTAACGCTAATGGCACGCATACCAGAGGCTAACTGCCTAAGAAAACAGGCACAGAGGCACTGAAAGAGGATTTCACCGTCTAATGAACACACTAGACTAGACAAATATCAAGATGTATCCATCAGTGGACCAATTGCATGCTTTTGCAGAGGACAAGAAGCCTTCAGTTGACTCCTTCAGACATTAAGCACCCCCCCCCCCACAGCCCAAATGGAATGATACAAAAATAAAATAAAAAAAGTTTTAAAATATTATACGTTTTATTTTTTTATTTTTTTAAGTCGACCAATAGTCGACTAACGGCAAATTTAGGCCAATCCTAGTCGACCATCCAAATCCTTAGTCGGGGACAGCCCTAGTATACGGAGGGGGGACAGCCCTAGTACACAGAGGGGGGACAGCCCTAGTATACAGAGGGGGGACAGCCCTAGTATACAGAGGGGGGACAGCCCTAGTATACAGAGGGGGGACAGCCCTAGTATACAGAGGGGGGACAGCCCTAGTATACAGAGGGGGGACAGCCCTAGTATACAGAGGGGGGACAGCCCTAGTATACAGAGGGGGGACAGCCCTAGTATACGGAGGGGGGACAGCCCTAGTATACAGAGGGGGGACAGCCCTAGTATACAGAGGGGGGACAGCCCTAGTATACAGAGGGGGGACAGCCCTAGTATACAGAGGGGGGACAGCCCTAGTATACAGAGGGGGGACAGCCCTAGTATACAGAGGGGGGACAGCCCTAGTATACAGAGGGGGGACAGCCCTAGTATACAGAGGGGGGACAGCCCTAGTATACGGAGGGGGGACAGCCCTAGTATACAGAGGGGGGACAGCCCTAGTATACAGAGGGGGGACAGCCCTAGTATACAGAGGGGGGACAGCCCTAGTATACAGAGGGGGGACAGCCCTAGTATACAGAGGGGGGACAGCCCTAGTATACGGAGGGGGGACAGCCCTAGTATACAGAGGGGGGACAGCCCTAGTATACAGAGGGGGGACAGCCCTAGTACACGGAGGGGGGACAGCCCTAGTATACAGAGGGGGGACAGCCCTAGTATACAGAGGGGCTTGCCTGACCGCAGCAACCTTTTTTTTATCTACTTTTTCTCCTCCTATTTTTTCTGTATTTTCCTCCCATCCCAATTTAGTCATTATGCCAATCCCCCCCTCCCCTTCCTGGTCGTTGCGCGCATTTGCCCCCTACTTGCCGGTCTAGGGAGCCCTGAAGTCTATCACATGCTTCCTCCGAGACATAGGAGACAGCCAGCAGCCTCTTTTCACCTGGCAGCGAGGACTCTCATTGGTGAAGTGTAACGCGTGGGAGGGTCACACTACCTTCACCATTTCCCTCCCTCACTTTGCAGGCGCCCTGACCGACCTGTAGGAGTCGCTGTTTCCCACCCGCTGACTCTGCCAATTGTGTCAGTATGACGACCGGCCAAGCCGGAGGCACCACCAGCCGGATTCGATCCCACTGTCTCTGCGGTGGTAGACAGACGCTTAGTCCACTGCGCTACCCGGCCGCCCTGACCGCAGCAACTTGAACAGGCCGCTATATGATATCTGTAGCGTTTACAGTAATAACTGGCGGTTCTGTCTACATGGAGCGGATGGTGCTGAACATGCAGTGCATGATAATAATGTGCTCCCGGCTGCAGCATGAGGCTCTGGTCTGCTCTGAGGAGGAGAGGAGAGAGGGGGCAGAGAGGAGGGGAGAGAGAGAGAGGGGAGGAGGGGGGGAGAGAGAGAGGAGCGGAGAGAGAGGAGGAGGGGAGAGAGAGAAAGGAGGAGGGGAGAGAGAGAGAGGAGGGGAGAGAGAGGAGAGAGAAAAGAGAGAGAGATAGAGGAGGAGGAGAGGAGAGAGAGAGGAGAGAGATATATAGAAATAAAAGAGAGAGATAGATAGATAGGAGATAGAGATTGAGGAGGAGGAGGGGAGAGAGAGAGAGAAAATAGATAGATAGGAGTGAAAGATAGAAGAAGAGGATGGGAGAGAGATATATAAACATTTGAGAGAGAGAGAGAGAGAGAGAGAGAGAGAGAGAGAGAGAGAGAGAGAGAGAGAGAGAGAGAGAGAGAGAGAGAGAGAGAGAGAGAGAGAGAGAGAGTGAATACCAACAGAAGAATAATGCAGGGTATTTTGGCAAAATAAATGTGACCTCTACCCACACGGTTATCTGTGTTGCTCATTCCACTAATGCACAATCCTTACAAGTTGTACCTCGTTGTAAAGGTGACCAATCAGCCTTTCCAAAGATATAAAATACAATACCAATTGGCATTATTAAAGGGGAGGAATAATCGACCGAAATAACGTTTCCGAACATTTTTTGAGGAGTTTATATAAAGATAAAAGAGAGATAGAGAGAGAGGAGCGGAGATAGAGAGGAGGAGGGGATAGAGATATAGAGATAAGATAGAGAGAGGAGAGAGAGATAGAGAGAGAGAGAGGAGGAGGGGAGAGAGAGATATAGAGAGAGAAAAGAGAGAGAAAAGAGAGAGATAGAGAGAAAGAGAGGAGGAGGGGAGAGAGAGAGGAGAGAGATAGAGAGAGAGAGAGGAGCGGAGCGGAGAGAAAGATAGAGAGGAGAGAGAGGAGAGATAGAGAAAGATAGAGAGGAGAGAGAGATAGAGAGGAGAGAGAGGAGAGATAGAGAAAGAGAGAGAGAGCAAATGAGAAAGAGGTGGAATAGACATAAAGAGAGAAGAATTTGTGAAGGATGAAGAGAGGAGAGAGAGCAGGATGGCTGCAGAAGGTGTGGGGAGAAGGTCTCCCTCCCTCTGTCATCATCTCACCGTGAAGGCGGCTCCAGATGGGGGACGACCGGGCTGTGAGACGTCCACAGGCTACTAAGAATATGGCAGCAAGATCTGTCTGTGTAGTACAGGGGCTGTAATTAGTGTTACACACAGTATGTTATTTGTGTCGGCGATAGCTATACCATTAGTGAGGAAATCACTGTGACCTTTTTTTTTCAAAATGTACGGAGTATTTCTGGAAGACATATGGGTTGTATTTGGTTTGGGATTAGTTGTCAAAGGTTTTGAGCTGGGGGCGTCGATGAGGTTTAACCCTTACACTAAGCATGTGAACGGGTTAACCTTCTGTAGTGTGGTAGTGAAAGTTTTTTTTTTTTTTTTTATCTTTCTTCCCCTCCTTTTTCCCGACTTTCTCTCCCATCCCACCCTTCCTGGTTGTTGCATACTTTCCCCTACTGTTGGTCCGGGAGACCGGAGACTGTCACATGCTTTCCTCCGACGCATGTGCAGCCTGGGGCAGGCCAACCTGGCCGCGCAGGTTCTCACCGGGGAGAGTGTAGCGTGTGGGAGGCCACACTATTTCTCCTCAGATCCAACCCTCGCTGAGCAGGCGCCCCGACCGAACTGTAGGGGTCGCTGTCCACAACGCCCAGGACCCACCCTTCAGCTTTCCCACCCTCTGATACGGCCAATTGTATCAGTGTGAGGGGCCAGCCAAGCTGATAGCAACGCCGGGAGCTGGATGAATCCTAGTGTCTCCCGGTGTTGGTGACGAACGTAATCTCCGTGCGCCACCTGCCCCCCCCTGGTAGTGAAAGGGTTAACCGTCTGTCGTGTGGTTGTGAAAGGGTTAACCGTCTGTAGTGTGGTAGTGACAGGGTTAACCTTCTGTAGTGTGGTAGTGAAAGGGTTAACCTTCTGTAGTGTGGTTGTGAAAGGGTTAACCGTCTGTAGTGTGGTAGTGACAGGGTTAACCTTCTGTAGTGTGGTTGTGAAAAGGTTAACCTTCTGTAGTGTGGTAGTGAAATGGTTAACCGTCTGTAGTGTGGTAGTGAAAGGTTAACCTTCTGTAGTGTGGTTGTGAAAGGGTTAACCCTTTGTCGTGTGGCAGTGAAAGGGTTTTAAGCCACAGTCCTTGATTTATTTGACCATGTCAATATGTAGGGTATATAATATTCACATACATTGTTGAAGAGTTTGAATTGAAAATACACAATTTGTAAACTTTCTAAAACCCTTTATGTAAATTGGAATTTAGATTTGTTTTTACGCTTACCAATGTGAAGAAACCTTTTCAGCCTCAAAATACACTGCATACATATATATAATTTCCTTATATATTGTGACGAGCCTTGTGGTGTTCAGGCTCGACATGGACCAAGACAAACAACTCCAATGTCCACACAAGCACAATTTCAATAAACAAATGATATACACGTATCAGGCTCTCGTACAAAAAGGGAATGTTCAATACTCAGGGTTTGTCGTCCGGTCCAGGGTCAGTTTCACAAGAGGGGGGTTTCTCAGCCAGTCCAGGGTCCAGTAGTAACACGAACACCTTCTCACTTTCACCTCTCCTTATAACGTTAGGTTATGACTATAACCAAGTTCTGTTAACACTAGTGGACGCTCAGCGTCTCATTGCATATATCTCGCTTCAGCATATATATACTGAATAAATTTCAAAATGTACCTTTAAATGCCAGCATTCATCTGGCCACACCCCCATCCGCTTACCTACATAAGCAGGGGTGGTGCCACACACTCATCTCCTTCCCAACAAATTTCACCACAATGAAAAATCAAGGGCCGCAGCGGCGTCTAGACGCTGAGCGTCCACTAGTGTTAACAGAACTTGGTTATATTCATAACCTAACGTTCTGTATCACACTAGCTCCCGCTCAGCGTCTCATTGCATAATAGGAGCTGAGCGGGAGCTAGAAGCTCGACAAATGTACCCCGCTGAGGCCCCCCACAACCATCAGACCAGGGAGGACCGAGCCCCCCCGACCCCCCCTAATGGAGGGCACCCCCCCTATTGGGGGCTTCACGGGAGGGCGACGGACCCGACCGTGCGAAGAGGCACTCAAGCAACACAACGCACAGGGTGAGCAGACCGTGGCTTGACCCCACGACTACACACACGCACAACCCGCATGCCACCCGGGAACGGAGGGAACAACCTCGTTACTGCCCCCAGAATCACGGGGTCAAGGGCAAACCCAACCCCGTGGCAAGGCCGTAGCAGCGGAGCGCGAAGGAAGACCCAGACCCACCAAAGGGACTGGACCCCCTGGAACGGGGGCCCGGAGAAGTCCATGATGCCAGCATCAAGACCCCACCAGGTGGGCACTTAGTGACCCCGCCCCCCACATCGCCAGCGTATTCGGACAAAGGCCCCTCAGCCGAGCGGGCCCTGTCCCCCCAATAGTACACCGCCTGGCACACTGACCCTGCAGAACAGGCAGTCAGCATGGCCGTAAGCACACAAAAAAGGTTAACCAACGGAAGCAGGCAGCGCACCGGGGAAAAACCAGGCAACAGGCTGTTAACCCTAGCCTGGAGACTGCGGACGAGACAGGCGCCAGAGGGGACAGCTGAACACAGCCGCCCCGGCGGAAGGGGCGGAAGCTGGCGTTGTTGCATGACCAAGCCTCCATTTAAAAAAAACCCACCCAGAGGGGTTGAGGCAGAGAAGGCTGACACGATTGGCAGACGTCATGAACGTGCAGGGGCACCCTCAACCGGTGAACCCGGGAGTTGACACTGCTCCAACACACCATAGGCGAGTCAATATATGGTTTAACCCCAAAAAAATTGATACAAAAGGTTTTTCAATGGATTCTGGTAGTATTGGGCGTGCTAAATAACATACTAAAAGTCGACCAAAATCGACCCCTCCGAAAGCCGTCATTTCCAAGATGAAAGATTTTTAGTATGTTAGTGAACATGCCCAGAGGTACCAGAATCAGTTGAGAAATCCTTTGCACCATATTCTCAATTTGAGATATAGCCATTTTAATATCTCCACCGCCATCTGGGACGCCATCTTGGAAATGGCGGCTTTCGGGGGGGTCGATTTTGGTCGACTTTTAGTATGTTATTTAGCACGCCCAATACTATCGGAATCCATCGAAAAACCTTTTGTATCAATTTTTTTTGGGTTAAGTGCTTTTTTTCATAGATTGACTCGCCTACCAGGGAATCAACCACCTTGGTGTTACCCAATGCGGTGGTTGTTCCTATAACCCCTCAAGAAAAAACTCCAAAACACACCTGCGGGTATACACCGGCTATACCGCAGTACAAGTGTTTCAGTTTTCAAAAAAGGGTTAACCCAGGCCTACGGGTCGACGAAACATGACTTCGGACCGGGCCCGGCGATACGGGAAGCACAGGGTCACCAGAAGAGGTCAAAGACCACCCCAACAGGCCCCTCTTTGCCATGCGTGAGAGAGGAGCGAAAAAGAATGGAGAACCAGCCCCAAGCACACCATACTTGGTATTCCCAGGCGGTCTCCCAACCAAGTACTAACCAGGACCAACCTGTGTAGCGGCTGAGATCTGACGAGATCGAGCGTGTACAGGTTGGCATGGCCGTAAGCCATTACGACAGTGCTGAGTAAAAAATGTACCCAACCAGGGTCTCCATAGCGCTTAACCCTGTGACACCCGGACCGACCTGGCATTTTTCCCCCTGAAAAAAGCCCAAGTCCCTCAGGGTACCAGAACAGCAGATCTGCATCCCCGGCGGACAACGGGTTCAACTGATCCGGACCAGCGTGACCAGAACCAGTCCCGTGCCCTAACCACGCCGACATGCCTACTCCAGGAGAAGGGGCAGATATGCGTGTTGATCTTAAACATGAAAAGAAGGCGCCACCCAGACGTTCGGGCAAACCGCGCCCGGTGGCCCACCCCCAGGGCGTGAGACCCCTCTACATATGTTCAGATCCATTCCGTCATCATCCCCCAGATATGAACGAGAATCCGTCGATAACCAAACCAGGTCGTCGGATTTGGTCGTCGGAAGAGGAAAAACCTCCATCCCAGTTGCTTTATAAAAACGCCGTTTTAACCTCAAGCAACCAAGGCGTGCCAGTCAGTCGCCTGTTTACAGAACACCCCGAGCTAGCACTATACGTGCGTCGGGACACACCCACATCAATGAACAGGCTATTTAGACCTGTCATTGAATCCCCAAGGCGCCCAGGGGAACGACAAGAGGGGTGTGACACTTCCTAACTCCAACTCTTTTTAATAGAAAAGAAGGAAGCACCAACAGTATGTATCCCAGTCTACACAGCGGGGGGTAAAAATTGTTCACATTTTTACATCCCACCACCCTCCCATAGGAAGGAGACGGGAATCCCCAGAGAGACTTCCCACGCGAGCTGTACAGATTGAAAAGAATATATTGCACCTTGAGCCATGTAAAAAATTGGTTTTAGGGTTCTCCGGGGAGGAGGCACTGAACCCATACACACTCAATAATCGAATTGAATCGAATACATACACAATAGAGTAGGACTCCTTCTTGAGGGTCCACTCACCTTGACAATCTGAGGAGGAGGCTCTGTACTCTGAAGGAGGCTCCCTCACATGGGAGAGTCCCAACTCACAGAAGGCCCGAATAGGAGCTTGGTGAGGAGGAGCCATAACCACCCCCCAAAACAGATCCATCACATGGACCTGAACAGCACACGGAAGTCCTACCAACAGAGACGCGCACAGTGACGTACTCTATGGCGGGGGAATTTCTGCGGTGAACACGCCCAATATTCCAGGCCGTGGGACCAGGAAACTCCCTCCCCCCCCCCCCCCCCCCCCCTCACCCTGTAACGTGCCGAACCGCAACATGACAGGAACCTTGAAGGACAGGGGGTTTACCCCTGACCAACAGAAAAAAGGGGGAGGAAAGGTTACCAGTTCACCCCTTTACGACCCCACACCCATGATACGATGTAATGACAAAAAGAGAGTATGACACAGTCATAGTCAGCTCCATGAAGCGTCTGACAGCTTCACACAGCGCATGAGCTAACCTGCTATCTGATTTTTACTAAGGAAAAAACACAGAATAGAGAGGGCTCTCCAAGAGCCCCGGTACCAAACCTACACATGTGCTTCTGTGGCCAGTCCAACCCAGTTGTAGGTCACATGACACACACAATCATCACCTACAAAAAATGGCAAAAACACTCTACAGAGGAACGCCGTTTTTCATAATGAGAGAATACATAATTCTCGATTAGTATCGGCCACAGGCCTTGCTAAGCACACACGAAAGCGACCAAACAATCTTTTCTTTTAGGAAAATAAAGTTTCTCCAGCAGTTTTAGCACAACCTCAGCAATCAAGCTAAGGGTTACATCGTATCCCTACCACACAGTGACACAATGTAGTGCAACAACATGTCTGAGAGGAGGATGAAGAAGTCCCCAGGGAACCGGGGGGAAACACAATCCTCCTACTTTACCCTTAATACGGCCAGTTAAAACAGGAAAACCTGTTAATATGTGAACACACTGTTCATTGTCATTACAGGCTGAGAAAAGAATCATTCTTTACTCATTTGTCACTAAGCATAGCTTTATAGGTTAGTTAACCCCCTTAGTTGTGAGTACACGGTACATATAAACACACATGATGTTTCTCAACACAACAAACCAGATCATTTTCACATCTGTAACAACAACCCGATTTGCATGGAGAAGCTAAATACCAGTGACAAAACAATTCACACATAACTCGCGTCGTATCCTAAATGTAGTGCAGCAACACTCGTTTTGGAAAACATCGTTATTTACAAAACATTTAGAAGGGAAAGCCAGAAGAAGTGTACAAGGTCTGGTCAGGCCTTGCCTACCCGGAGCGTAGATCAAGCGAAGTGCAGTCTCAAGGCACCGTAGTAAACACAGCCGTTCTGTGTTGTCGATCTGGGCAGCGTCACCGCTCCATCCCGTCGCTACGGTCCCCCTTGTTGACGCAGTCCTTGCCGTCCTGGCCCAGGGCAGGTTCGACGAACATCCTCTGTCAAAGATGACGTCGTAGTCAAGAGTGTTTAAAACATGTTATAATCAAAGCACGTTCAACAGAGTAGCATTAAGCTAACGGCCGCTCTAACCGTCGGGCGCTACCGCCCCTGCCCGCGAGACGCCGAGCGAACGGCGCACGTGACCAGAGGGGAGACTTCGAATCCCCCCCGCCTCTCCCCGTGAGGGAGAGGGGAGTTGGGAACCGCGGCGGCGCGCGAGGGGCCGGAGCCACCTTGCGCTGGGCCTCGACCGATAGCAGCAAGCTAACGTTTCCTAGCCTAGCCAGGTAGGCCACCTAGTGATCACAGCAGGCTAGCGCCGCAGCTAACAGCTGACTGGCTAACAGTAGGCCACCACTAGCACGTAAGCTAAGCAGCTATCACCTGAACTTGTACACAATGATATAACACTCACTCAGACAGGCCGCCGTTCTGAAACCCTCCTCACTTTTTAAGAGAAAAGAGAAACAAGATGTTAACACAGTTTTACAACTGTGATTTTACCAACACCCGACGGAGCCAGCACAATACCAAACTGGCCTGTAGCTGACTTGAACACAGATCTTCCACTAACGAACATCTATGCCCATATTTCCTCGTGAGGGAATACTCTCATTTGGATATGAAAGATGGGGCCTACACGGAGAAAACATCCACTCGTCCAGAAAACACAGGGATCACCAGTGTTAATGGTCGTGGCCCACTAGTTAACTAAAATGGGCTTCAGACTAAGGTCTTCCGCTGTTGCCTAAGAGGCTGAACAAAAGACTTTAATCTGGGGCCGGTTTTCGTAAACATTGTCAGTTAGCCCCATAGCACTAACAGACAAGTGGAGCCGCAAGCAAAACAGTACTCACCAACCTGAAACCCACCGCTTCTCACAACAGCGGCGCGTCCTACAGTTCAGCTGTGTCCTGAAAGGTTTCACCCCAACCAGCACAGCAAAGGACTGCAGTTGAGAGGCATGCAGCGGCGTGCTCCCAATACGAAAACCGGTGGAGGATTTTAGAATGATCACCATCTTCCAGACACTCCAGTGACGAAGACAATATCGCCGTATTTTTCTCGAAAATAGTGAGAGAGAAAATAAAGATATGATGTCAACGTATCTCTTGTTCTTCCTTTCCTCGTAAACATTGTCAACCAATATTTTTCTCCACGTCAAGTGGGCATATGAGCACACGTTGCTTGTGATGAAATTTGAGAAGGAGATGTGTGTGTGGCACCACCCCTGCTTATGTAGGTAAGCGGATGGGGGTGTGGCCAGATGAATGCTGGCATTTAAAGGTACATTTTGAAATGTATTCAGTATATATATGCTGAAGCGAGATATATGCAATGAGACGCTGAGCGGGAGCTAGTGTGATACAGAACTACCTCTCACCTCAACAAACTCAGTATCTCACTCTCTCCACGATCTCTGCTCCTTCCTCACCTCCACTCAACTCTCCTCTGTCTCTCCTAGGGTTTTTTGCTATGTGTGTGTGTGTGTGTGTGTGTGTCTTGTGTGTGTGTGTGTGGGATGTGGGTGATCACATGGTGCACAGGTGTATTCCATCAGTCAGACTCCTAATCAACTCCTTACTAACTCTCCTCTACCCGTGACAATAGTATCTCCCTTCCTCCACGTAACCAAGTGACGAGGGATGATATCTGCCACAATACAAATATATATATATTTAAATATATAATTATTATTATTATGATTATTATTATTGATAATAATGATAATACATTATTATTTTGACCTATTGTCTGGTGTTGTCCTTGTATCAAGAGCTTGGTCAATGAGCTGGGATCAGGAGTTCTCAAACCTTTTCATACCACGACCCCATTTTATTTAGGATCTTTTTTTGGGGTACCCCACACTTAATGTATCGCGTAATTTCAAAGTGGAATTAAGGAATATCAAAATAAAAGCACACGTTGTTGAACTTGATCACGCGTATTTATTAGAAAATGTAATTACAGCACTATGTTATCAATACACATTTATAAAACGAGGCATATTTAGCCAAAATATGTTGCGGACATAAAAAGAAATCTTTCCAATGCGCGCGGTCACCTACCCCCCGCGACCCCAATTTGGGTCGCGACCCGTAGTTTGAGAACCACTGAGCTAGAGATCAAAACATGTCTCAATTCTTATTTGTGGTCATGCTGGGGAGACCCGTTGTTTACGTCTGGATCACCGCTTGGTCCTTTAATAAGTGTATGTAGGTTTTTGTCTCTCCTATGTTCCAGAAGTCAATTATAGATTCTTAATTATACTATAATTCTATCATAATTCCACTGAAGCAATTGAGGTAACAGACTCAGGGCAACAGAGTCACCGCCCCGCTGGGGCTTCAAGCCCAGAATGTAACGGTTGACATATTTGACTGACACACTTTTAAATGGGAGCGACAGCAGGGATGGGGGGCTCTGACGACGTTAAGAGAGTATATTTACTATAGTAGTATTAACTAGTATTAACTAGGGCTGACCTCGACTAGTCGAATAGTCGACTAGTCGATCGAAAGGAGTCGTAGTCGACTGCCAACCTCTTAGTCGAATGCAATTATATTATTATGATTATCTTTTTCCCCCTCCTTCTTTTTCCGATTTTCTCCCATCCCACCCTTCCTGGTTGTTGCGCACTTTCCCCTACTGTTGGTCCGGGAGACCGGAGACTGTCACATGCTTTCCTCCCGACACATGTGCAGCCAGCCGGCAGCCAGCCTGGCCGCGCAGATTCTCACCGGGAGAGTGTAGCGTGTGGGAGGCCGCACTACCTCTCTCCAGATCCTACCCTTGCTGAGCAGGCGCCCCGACCGAACTGTAGGGGTCGCTGTCCACAACGCCCAGGACCCACCCGCCAGCTTTCCCACCCTCTAATACTGCCAATTGTATTAGTGTGAACGGCCAGCCAAGCTGTGACAACGCCGGGAGCTGGATTCGAACACGCGAACCCAGCATCTCCGGCGTTGGTGCAAAAACATTTTTTAAAGTATAATTTATTTTATATATATATATAAAAAAAAAATTATCATTCTTTCCAAAAGCAAAGAAGCCTAGAAGCGTGGCTAATGCTAATGGTGCGCATTAGGGGTGTAACGGTACACAAAAACCACGGGTTCGGTACGTACCTCGGCTTTGAAGTCACGGTTCGGTACGCGTCTATATTTATCACAGCCGAAGCGTTCCGCATTTTGCCCTGATTGGCCCCGGTAACACCCTCCAAATGCCCATTTTCTTTTCCCCCGCTCAGACGCCCAAATGGAATACATGTATATTATTGTGACGCGATAACGTTATTTCCCTGTACATTGCAACGTTAACACAACGCAGCTGTCAACTGTACTTTACATATTATGGAATACATGTATATTATCGCGACGCGATTCACTCGCAACGCCATAACGTTATTCGGGCATTCATAAAATTGATTGAATGAAATTGATTGAATGAAAATGTTATTAACAGATTGCAGAATGGTACAATACAGTACGGCTCAATACACACGATTGTTAAGGGGATGCAGACCAGAGAAAGACTTTCGTCTTGTAATATGTGCTAATATGGCGTGTTAATATGTGATTGACCAGCGTTAATATGAACCAAAGGCTTTGGCGTGTTAATATGTGATTGACCAGCGTTAATATGAACCAAAGGCTTTGGCTTTAATATGGCATGTTCTGGCATCTGTGATTAATGGGGGTCTGAACCGCGTCGAACCAAGCGGCGACCTCATGCGCATGCGCGGCGAGCACCTGGGCGAAGGAAAAGGAAATGCGCATTACCGTACTGGCGTATGGCGAAGAATGCGGAAGCGATCTTGCACTCTTCGGCTGTGATAAATATAGACGCGTTCGGTACGGGTTTTCAGTACAGTGGGGGGAAAGTTTGCCTTTCCATGTTCCACTCAGGGGTGATGTAGTGTGCAGTAACGAATTGTACTTGTAGGGCTGTCAACGAATATTCTATATTGAAATTAATATCGACTTGTAAAAAAAATCAAAAAATTATAATAATTATATTAGATTGTGAAAAAAAACAGCCCCCGGTGAGCGGTCGTTAGTGGTTAACGTACCGCTGTATTCGTTCGGTATACACTATACACACAGCCGTTCGGTACGGTACGGTACACACTGAAACTTGTTGGGTCGGTACGGATACGTGTACCTTTACACCCCTAGCGCGCATACCAGAGGCTAACTGCCTAAGAAAACAGGCACAGAGGCACTGAAAGAGGATTTCCACCGTCTAATGAACACACTAGACTAGACATTAATATCAAGA
>NW_028173863.1:25000-34466 GCF_963971535.1 Notolepis coatsorum | reverse complement strand
CGTATACTAGGGCTGTCCCCCCCTCTGTATACTAGGGCTGTCCCCCCTCCATATACTAGGGCTGTCCCCCCTCTGTATACTTAGGGCTGTCCCCCCTCTGTATACTAGGGCTGTCCCCGACGTAGGATTTGGATGGTCGACTAGGATTGGCCTAAATTTGCCGTTAGTCGACTATTGGTCGACTTAAAAAAATAAAAAAAATAAAACGTATAATATTTTAAAACTTTTTTTATTTTATTTTTGTATCATTCCATTTGGGCTGTGGGGGTGCTTAATGTCTGAAGGAGTCGACTGAAGGCTTCTTGTCCTCTGCAAAAGCATGCAATTGGTCCACTGATGGATACATCTTGATATTTGTCTAGTCTAGTGTGTTCATTAGACGGTGAAATCCTCTTTCAGTGCCTCTGTGCCCGTTTTTCTTAGGCAGTTGGCCTCTGGTAATGGGCGTGCCATTAGCATTAGCCACGCTTCTAGGCCTCTTTTCTTTTGGAAAGAATGATACAAATATATATATTCTTTTTTTATTTAAATTTTTTTTAATTATATTCGACTACGGCTCCTTGTCGACCGATTAGTCGACTAATCGATGAATAGGGGTCAGCCCTACCGTACACACGCAAACAAGAACAGAGAGACTAAGGCTCAGCTTCTTCCCCCAGGCCATCAGAACACTGAACACTGATCTCTCCACACTTAAGCACACATGAACACACACACAACGACAACATGCTGCACTCGCTACACACACAAACGCACCACAGGTCACTTTAAACACACAAGAAAAGGACACTTTATTAAAGGAAGGAACATGACACTTTATAGGAAAATAACTTGTTGTGATTGTGGTACAGTATAGTTAGTAACAGCAAGTATAGCATAGGGACATGGAAGTGAAACTGCACATTGTATAGGAGTGTACATAGGATCCAGTGCCTTTAAGCGATTCATTAACATGTCTATTTACCATGTCTATTCTAGTTATCTTTTTATTATTTAACTATTACTATTACTATTGTTTTTATTGCACAATCGAAGCGGGTATTTCACTGTATGTATGTGATGAATACAACTCTTGAATCTTGAATATCTTTGTTTATACTTGAAGAATTTTCAATGATGTTGAGTTACATGCAAGTTAAAATAAATAGTCAAAACACAGATGAATAAAGAAAAATATATATATATCTGTATATGTATATATTTGATAGAATCAGTAAGACAGTTACACATTGAATAAATTGAACAAAACACAGATGAAAAATAAAGAGAAATGAGTAGGCCTAATGTATGTAAAACAGTTACATATTGAAGCAGGGAGGTTTGTGATCATGGTTTTAATTGTTATTGGGTTACATATAGAATATTGCGGGTGTTGAAGATCAAGAATAAACAAGATAAACAAATACCAATGTTTAAGCTGGTTCTGTAGATTGTCTATATGGTAATTAAAGGTACATGTCTCATCAAGCCAGATGCCGAGATATCTATATTCAGTAACTGTTAGATGGTAAATGGTAAATGGCTGCTTTTTTATATAGCGCTTTTATCCAAAGCGCTTTACAATTTGTTCCTCACATTTTACCCATTCACTCACACATTCACACACCGACGGCGGAGGCAACCATGCAAGGAGCCGACCTGCTCATCAGGAGCAATTAGCGGTTAAGTGTCTTCGCTCAAGGACACTTCGACGCGCTGCCCGGGAGGCCTGTAGCTGTTCCGCAACCGTTCCTATTTCCGGGGTAGGCCTTCACATCGCTGCCGTTGGCGAAAGCAGACAAATGAATGACTAATTCGGTCAGAAATAACGTAACTAATAACGTTAGTAAGCACTGCTTATATGCTTATTATGTCTGCGGGGTACAGTAAACGTTTCTCCCGGTACATTCTGAAGAGCACACCGCTGTATGTTGGAGAAGGAGTTTGCGGCGCCTTTCACTGTCATCAGTCATAATAATATCATCAGTCATCTCTAATAATATTAATCACTGTTCAATGTACTAATATATAATACGGCTTACTTTTCCCACTTCAATGACAGAGCCGCTGTTTAATAATATTGTCGCGGCGGAGCTCCGTCGCGGCAGCATTATGTAGCAGTAATCCCCCCTTCTATAGCATCAACAAACTAGCTCAATTGGTAACTCTGCTTGGCTGTGGATCCTATGGTGCTAAGTTCAATTCCCTTAAGTTTTTTTTTTTTTTTTTTAACGTGCATTGCATAGCGTGTATGGTACAGTAACGGTCTCTGGAGCGCAACAGTAAGAAGCATTTGCACTGCAACGCATACACCTTACTGTAAATTGTACCATACAATATACAACATACAATACGCTATGCACGTAAAAAATAAAAATAAAAAAAACTTAAGGGAACTGAACTTAGCACCATAGGATCCACAGCCAAGCAGAGTTACCAATTGAGCTAGTTTGTCGATGCTAAAGAAGGGGGGATTACTGCTACATAATGCTGCCGCGACGGAGCTCCACTGCGACAATATTATTAAACAGCGGCTCTGTCATTGAAGTGGGAAAAGTGAGCCGTATTGTATATTAGTACATTGAACAGTGATTAATATTATTAGAGATGACTGATGATATTATTATGACTGATGACAGTGAAAGGCGCCGCAAACTCCTTCTCCAACATACAGCGGTGTGCTCTTCAGAATGTACCGGGAGAAACGTTTACTGTACCCCGCAGACATAATAAGCATATAAGCAGTGCTTACTAACGTTATTAGTTATGTTATTTCTGACTGAATTAGTCATTCATTTGTCTGCTTTCGCCAACGGCAGCGATGTGAAAGACGAAGCGAACTCCAGCAGTAGCGCGCTTGCTCCTGGGGCTGCCGCGGGGCGTGGCCGCGGCGGGTCACGTGCCTGTCGGGGCCAATCAGGCCTACCCCGGAAGTAGGAACGGTTGCGGAACAGCTACAGGCGCCCGGGAGGAGCGGGAATCGAACCGGGAACCTCCGGATTGCCAGACGACAGCTCTACCTCCTGAGCCACTGTCGCCCCTGTAGTTATAATTGTGATATTATGCTGTAGCTATGCTGTAGATATAATACAGCATAATAAAACAGGCTGCAAGACCTCTTTTTCGGCATTAGGAGTATGGCCTATAGCAGACATACACACACACACACACGCACGCACACACACACACGCACACACACTCACGCACATACACTCACCAGAGTGACAGTGGCCTCTTAGCATACTTAATTTTTGAATATTTAGAATATAACTAATATATTAGTTAATATATAATCTTCACAAATCATCAACTATCCAGTCGTTAGTTGTTATAATGTTACATTTGTCTAAGAGAGAGAGAGAGAGAGAGAGAGAGAGAGAGAGAGAGAGAGAGAGAGAGAGAGAGAGAGAGAGAGAGAGAGAGAGAGAGAGAAAGAGAGAGAAAGAGAGAGAGAGAGAGAGAGAGAGAGAGAGAAAGAGAGAGAGAGAGAGAGAAACCCAGCTGCAGGAACTGTGAGGGGGGGGGGCACAATGGAGAAATTAATTCAAATGAGATAGTCACTTCCCAATGTGAGAACTATTCTAGGCATAAGCTCCTTGGGCAGGTGTAAGCGTAAAAAAACATTCGGCTGACCAGCCCAGTAGTATGCAGAGCAGATCCAGACCACAGACGCTGCGACCACGATCACATAATCTCCCGGCTGGCTCCAAGATAAATATATGCGTTAATTGCTTTGTGATAATAAAAAAAAGAGGACAGTCTTAGAGAGGGGAAAAAAGGATCCAATTTATCCAGTTGAACTGGTATCAATGGCTTGCAATTAGGGCTGTCAGTTTATTGCGTTAATTAGATTAATTAATTACACAGCAAATTATCGCGTTATGAAAATTAACTAAAAATGTATAAAAAGATGTTTTATTTATTTTTTTAATTCTTTTTCTTTTTTTTTTTCTTTTTTTTATCTCATTCACTCCATAAGAACGTAGAATAAACATTTACAAACTTTTTTTAATACGGTCCATTTGCATGTTCTTGGTATCTGATTCTAGGGACATCTATGGATCTCAGGGAATGTATTCCCGGTGTCAGAAATACTGTGTCTGTTACTAGGCTTGAGTAAATTGTAATGAACCAAATGAGAATATCAATACATTTTTTTTTATCTTTGACTGTGAATAACCAGACCTGAAAAATCTAAGCAAATGAATAAAGGGAAGATGATTAAACAGAAGGTTTTGTAGATACAGTATTGAATTCTGCCATCCGGACACATGCAATTTGAAATATGATTATAGAATATAAAATATCAGGCCTAAAATGGTAATGCGATTAAAATGCGATTAATTAGATTAATTCATTACAAATCCTGTAATTAATTAGATAAAAAATGTTTAATCGCCTGACAGCTGTGAGGATGGGGTGGTTCTTGCGGAGCCCAATAGCAAAACACAGGAGGAGAGAATGGAGCGGTTTAGGGTTCTTTAATTATTCTTCCCAACCAAGCAGAGTATAACAGGAATGTGAAACAGGAATGTGAACAACACGGAGGTTATAATGTTCTTGGGGGGGAGAAGAATGAGAGCAGGTGCGCTTCAGTGCAGCTGTCGGCAGCGAGAGAGAGAGGACACAGGTCTTGCGCTTGAGAGCGAGCAGGAGTCCTCTTTGCGGGGCTCGAGACGTCAGGGTGGAAGGACGCTGGGGCTCGAGACGTCAGGGTGGAAGGACGCTGGGGCTCGAGACGTCAGGGTGGAAGGACGCTGGGGCTCGAGACGTCAGGGTGGAAGGACGCTGGGGCTCGAGACGTCAGGGTGGAAGGACGCTGGGGCTCGAGACGTCAGGGTGGAAGGACGCTGGGGCTCGAGACGTCAGGGTGGAAGGACGCTGGGGCTCGAGACGTCAGGGTGGAAGGACGCTGGAGCGAAGTCCTCGGTAGGCAGTTTAACACTGCGACGTTGGATGACGGGTTCTGCCAGTTAAAGTAGGGAACGCTTGATGAGGTGATCTCTTGCAGCCGTGCTGATTGCTCCTCATCTGGCAGACACGAGCTCTGATGGTGACAACAGCACCCATTATAACTGTTGTGACATGGTTATGATGTTTATACTTGAATACGTTTGAACATTTAAACCATACTTTTTTCAAACAGTCTGGGGAGATTGATTTATGACATGATGTCATTTTGGGACCGGCACCAGTCCCGTTGGGTGGAGAGTCTGACCTTTAAGGTCCCTCGTGCACAGTCTGACCTTTAGGGTCCCTCGTGCACAGTCTGACCTTTAAGGTCCCTCGTGCACAGTCTGACCTTTAGGGTTCCTCGTGCACAGTCTGACCTTTAAGGTTCCTCGTGCACAGTCTGACCTTTAAGGTCCCTCGTGCACAGTCTGACCTTTAAGGTTCCTCGTGCACAGTCTGACCTTTAAGGTTCCTCGTGCACAGTCTGACCTTTAAGGTTCCTCGTGCACAGTCTGACCTTTAAGGTTCCTCGTGCACAGTCTGACCTTTAAGGTTCCTCGTGCACAGTCTGACCTTTAAGGTTCCTCGTGCACAGTCTGACCTTTAGGGTCCCTCGTGCACAGTCTGACCTTTAAGGTCCCTCGTGCACAGTCTGACCTTTAGGGTCCCTCGTGCACAGTCTGACCTTTAAGGTTCCTCGTGCACAGTCTGACCTTTAAGGTCCCTCGTGCACAGTCTGACCTTTAGGGTCCCTCGTGCACAGTCTGACCTTTAGGGTCCCTCGTGCACAGTCTGACCTTTAGGGTCCCTCGTGCACAGTCTGACCTTTAGGGTCCCTCGTGCACAGTCTGACCTTTAGGGTCCCCCGTACACAGTCTGACCTTTAGGGTCCCTCGTGCACAGTCTGACCTTTAAGGTCCCTCGTGCACAGTCTGACCTTTAGGGTCCCTCGTGCACAGTCTGACCTTTAAGGTTCCTCGTGCACAGTCTGACCTTTAAGGTCCCTCGTGCACAGTCTGACCTTTAAGGTCCCTCGTGCACAGTCTGACCTTTAGGGTCCCTCGTGCACAGTCTGACCTTTAAGGTCCCCACAGTCTGACCTTTAAGGTCCCTCGTGCACAGTCTGACCTTTAGGGTCCCTCGTGCACAGTCTGACCTTCAGCACGAGCTGAACATGATTCTCTGTGGACCTGTGATCAGTTCAGGGCCGTGACGTTAAACCTCCCTGCTCCCATTTTATCTGTGTTTTTAAATGTGTTTTGTTCGTATTACATTGTTTTTATTGTGTTCTTATCTATAGCCATTGTATCTATATGTAATTGTTTTACTTTTATGATCTTTTATGAACTTTCTTCTTATCTTTATATTCAATTATTTATCTTGATGAACTGTAAACTCGACACAATTGAAAACGAGGGCAGCTTCAATTGGTTTTTGAGTATGAAATGAAAACGAAAAGGTTTGAATGAGTGAATCAAATCGCAGTCATCATGATGTAGGTCACCACGGGAGATCATCTTACGCCATCAAATATTATATATAGAAATGAATGCAACTGTGGACACTATGTAGGTCGTGGTTTGATCATAGTGTTGGGGAGTTTTGGTAAGTCATGCATGTTAATACTCCTCCTCCTCCTTATCCATCAGTGGCTCAGGAGGTAGAGCGGTCGTCTGGTAATCAGGGGGCAGCTTGTTGAAGTGTCCTTGAGCAAGACACCTTGCATGGTTGCCTCCACCGTCAGTGTGTGAATGTGTGAACATTTAGTACCACCATCACCACCACCATCACCACCACCACCATCACCACCATCACCACCACCACCACCATCACCACCACCACCACCACCACCACCACCACCATCACCACCATCACCACCACCAGTACTACCACCATCACCACCACCACCACCATATCCACCATCACCACCAGTACTACCACCATCACCACCACCACCACCATCTCCACCATCACCACCACCACCAGTACTACCACCACCACCACGACCACCACCATCACCACCACCACCACCACCACCATCACCACCATCACCACCACCAGTACTACCACCATCACTACCACCACCACCATATCCACCATCACCACCAGTACTACCACCATCACCACCATCACCACCATCACCACCATCACCACCACCACCAGTACTACCACCACCACCACCACCACCACCATCACCACCACCACCACCACCACCATCACCACCATCACCACCACCAGTACTACCACCATCACCACCACCACCACCATATCCACCATCACCACCAGTACTACCACCATCACCACCATCACCACCATCACCACCATCACCACCATCACCACCACCACCAGTACTACCACCACCACCACCACCACCACCATCTCCACCACCACCATCATCTCCACCACCATCATCTCCACCACCATCATCACCACCATCTCCACCATCTCCAACACCACCACCATCTCCACCATCACCACCATCTCCACCACCACCATCATCACCATCATCACCACCATCTCCACCATCTCCAACACCACCACCATCTCCACCATCACCACCATCTCCACCACCACCATCATCACCACCATCTCCACCATCACCACCATCACCACCATCACCACCAGTACTACCACCATCTCCACCATCTCCACCATCTCCACCATCACCACCATCTCCACCATCACCACCAGTACTACCACCATCTCCACCATCTCCACCATCTCCACCATCACCACCATCTCCACCATCACCACCATCTCCACCATCACCACCAGTACTACCACCATCTCCACCATCACCACCATCTCCACCATCACCACCATCACCACCATCACCACCAGTACTACCACCATCTCCACCATCACCACCATCACCACCATCACCACCATAACCACCAGTACTACCACCATCTCCACCATCACCACCATCTCCACCATCACCACCATCACCACCATAACCACCAGTACTACCACCATCTCCACCATCACCACCAGTACTACCACCATCTCCACCATCACCACCATCACCACCAGTACTACCACCATCTCCACCATCACCACCATCACCACCATCACCACCATCACCACCATCACCACCATAACCACCAGTACTACCACCATCTCCACCATCACCACCAGTACTACCACCATCTCCACCATCACCACCAGTACTACCACCATCTCCACCATCACCACCAGTACTACCACCATCTCCACCATCACCACCATCTCCACCATCACCACCATCTCCACCATCACCACCATCATCATCATCATCACCACCATCTCCACCATCACCACCATCTCCACCATCACCACCATCACCACCATCATCATCATCACCACCATCACCACCATCACCACCATCACCACCATCACCACCATCATCATCATCACCACCATCATCATCATCACCACCATCACCACCAGTACTACCACCATCTCCACCATCACCACCATCACCACCATCATCATCATCACCACCATCACCACCATCACCACCATCAACATCTTCTCGACAGCCAGGCTCCTGCTATAAACCTGACTTGGTTTGAGGTCACCAGTGTGTGTATTGTGACATTGAGGAATGACATCATATTTATAGTGACAGCTTCCATAGGAGGCCTAATGACCGTGTGTGTTTTGCCCTACAGGCATGATGCAACACGCAGCACGACGTGTTTATAAATAGATCGTTGAGATGTAGTAACTCTGGGGCTTAAAGTTGGATTAACCATTTCACTGCCACACTACAGAAGGTTAACCCTTTACTATCACATAAGGGCTAACAAAAGGTTAACCTTCTGTAGTGTGGTAGTGAAAGGGTTAACCATTTGTCGTGTGGCAGTGAAAGGTTAACCTTCTGTAGTGTGGCAGTGAAAGGTTAACCGTCTGTAGTGTGATAGTAAAGGGTTAACCTTCTGTAGTGTGGTAGTGAAAGGTTAACCCTTTGTCGTGTGGCAGTGAAAGGGTTAACCTTCTGTAGTGTGGTAGTGAAAGGTTAATCGTCTGTAGTGTGATAGTAAAGGGTTAACCTTCTGTAGTGTGGTAGTGAAAGGTTAACTGTCTGTAGTGTGATAGTAAAGGGTTAACCGTCTGTAGTGTGATAGTAAAGGGTTAACCTTCTGTAGTGTGGTAGTGAAAGGTTAACCGTCTGTAGTATGATAGTAAAGGGTTAACCTTCTGTAGTGTGGTAGTGAAAGGGTTAACCCTTTGTTGTGTGGCAGTGAAAGGGTTAACCTGATGTAGTGTGTTAGTGAAAGGGTTAACCTTCTGTAGTGTGGCAGTGAAAGGGTTAACCTTCTGTAGTGTGGCAGTGAAAGGGTTAACCTGATGTAGTGTGTTAGTGAAAGGGTTAACCTGCTGTCGTGTGGCAGTGAAAGGATTAACCTTCTGTGTATTGTCGCAGTGAAAGGGTTAACCGTTGGGTAGTGCGGCAGTGAAAGGGTTAAAATGGATGTGACAACACCTGTAGTACAATCAACAGCGGGACCACTGGCCAAGATGAACACACAACCAGACAGCTGTGTAATTC
>NW_028173863.1:12500-22500 GCF_963971535.1 Notolepis coatsorum | reverse complement strand
AACCTAATGCTGGTGATATCATGCCATGATGTGGCTCACAGACCGCTGGACAGAAGGGTGGAGTATATTCATGAGGTGTTCGCTTTTAATACATGATTTAATGATTTAAAGTGTTGATGATTAAAAGGCCCAATTGGTGATCAAAACGTAAAGGAGTGGTGAACCGACCCCTACAGGTCGGTTGGGGGACGCCTGCACAGCAGAGACAGGAAATGGCGGGGGCAGTGTGAGCCTCCCATGCGTTACACCTCGCCAATGAGAGGTGAAAAGATGTGACAGGCTGCCTCCTCGTGTATCGGAGGGGACACGTGATGCAAGGCTTCTATCCTCCCTACAACCGACCAGTGGGGGGCATATGCGAGCAACGTTCAAGACAGGGATGGGAGAATTGGCACGAGAGGTAAATTGGGATGGGAGAAAAATCACAGAAAAAAGGAGGAGAAAAAGTAGATAAAAAAAATAAGCTTATATTATGCATTAATTGTTGTTACAGTACACCTAACAAATGATATACGTAAGGGATAATACATGACGTCGTTATTGACGTGGAGGCGAGAGCGGGCCTTGCCTCTGCGAAGGGTATTCTTTTTTCCGATAACTGCACACCTCAGAGTGTATTACCCCCTGTATACCATGGCCATCTGCCAAAAACAAAACGTACGTGCCATTTATTCATCTTTTCTATACTAAAATATACAGAATTGTTATTTATGCTTTACTCACTGCTAACCGAGTCCCTCTGCGCTATAAGCATATTTTTGTCAATATCTTTGCTTATGGTTGACAAACAGTGAATATGATCTGACAGTATGTTTGACAGAAAGGCTTTGCAGCTCATTGTCCTCAAATCAACTTTTCACAAACAAATATGATCACTATTTTAGATTATGGTGGAACATGAGTCAAGCGCTACCGGAGTCTCATGGCCGGTACAGAGAGACTCAGAAGGAGCTTCTATCCCCAGGCAAGCGCTACCGGAGTCTCATGGCCGGTACAGAGAGACTCAGAAGGAGCTTCTATCCCCAGGCAAGCGATACCGGAGTCTCATGGCCGGTACAGAGAGACTCAGAAGGAGCTTCTATCCCCAGGCAAGCGCTACCGGAGTCTCATGGCCGGTACAGAGAGACTCAGAAGGAGCTTCTATCCCCAGGCAAGCGCTACCGGAGTCTCATGGCCGGTACAGAGAGACTCAGAAGGAGCTTCTATCCCCAGGCAAGCGCTACCGGAGTCTCATGGCCGGTACAGAGAGACTCAGAAGGAGCTTCTATCCCCAGGCAAGCGCTACCGGAGTCTCATGGCCGGTACAGAGAGACTCAGAAGGAGCTTCTATCCCCTGGGCCCAGGAGTTCAAAACTTTTAATCCCTATCTGATCCGATCAGATTTTTAAATCCCATTTTTTGTGATCCAGGATCAGACAACTCTGCCAGATTTTGTCCCGGTATTTCAAAGTAATCCAGGATAGGATCACCCTGATCCAGATTCAGACTTTTCAAGATGACTAGATCCTGAATATCAGTGCTTTAATCCTACCGATCTCCATCTAGTGGATATGGAAAAAAAGGAAGACAAGGACCACATTGCAGAGACATCTATAATGTCTAATTATATTGTTAAATACATAAAGGACATCAAATCATAATGGAATTGTAATTTAAAACAAAATACTCCCACTAGGGGTAACAACAAAAAGACATTCATTCAAAGGCAGCTGATCATCCAGGCGTGAGGAGCTGAATTCTGAGTGAGGTTTCAGTTTGGTTTCAGTTTGGTTTTCAGTGATGAGTGATGACAGATGATGGACTTTCTTTTGTTGAAGATATTTTTTCTTTAATCTAAATTACATTTGTGATTGACAATCTTTGTTGTGATACTTTTATGAGCATAAACATTTATGTCATCAGCATTTGGTTGAAAACAAAATAGGCCACCATTAATGTGACCAAAAATAAAATAGATTTGCCATGAAGGCTAAGAATTGTGTATTATTTCAGTTAACAAACTTTGCCATCTTATTTATATTGAAACATATTTTTAAATAGATTGTATAGTACATTTTGCTCTGGTAATCCACTGGAAATCCACCCCTCTGGTGGGATCAAGATAATCCAGTTTTTTGGGATCAAATTGATCCCAATCCTGTGTTGTCGGTTTGAAATACCTGTTTTGAAGATTTTATCCAGATTAAAGCTTGGATTTGATTTCCTGATCTGATCGGATATCAAAGTGATCCTGATCCTGTTTTTTGGTTTTGAACTACCCACAATGCAAATCTGATCCGATCAGATAGGGATTAAAAGTGTTGACCTCCTGGCCCAGGTCATCAGGACGCTCAATGTAACATCAACCCATCATCTACACTCACAGCACACACATCCACACGTACACACTCACTTTAAACAAACACTCACCTTAACACTCACTTTAGACACTTTAACACCACATTATATTTATCTATTTATTAAAGAGATTTGCACTACATTCATAGTACCTCATTTGCATTCGCACCTTGCCTTAAAAAGTGTTTGTACCTCATTGTCTGCATTTGTACTTCATTGTACTTAGATTGTACTTTAGTTTGTATATTGTATATAGAGATATAGAGATATAGATATAAATATATAGATATATAGAGATAGAGAGAGATATAGAGATAGATATAGATATAAAGATATGGAGATATAGAGATATAGATATAAATATATAGATATATAGAGATAGAGAGAGATATAGAGATAGATATAGATATAAAGATATGGAGATATAGATATAAAGATATGAAGATATAGATATATAGAGATAGAGAGAGATATAGAGATAGATATAGATATAAAGATATGGAGATATAGATATAAAGATATGAAGATATAGATATATAGAGATAGAGAGAGATATAGAGATAGATATAGATATAAAGATATGGAGATATAGATATATAGAGAGAGATAGCGATATAGAGATAGATATAGATATAAAGATATGGAGATATAGATATATAGAGAGAGATAGCGATATAGAGATAGATAGAGATATAAAGATATGGATATATAGAGATAGCGATAGAGAGAGATAGAGATATAAAGATATAGCTATAGAGATATATAGATATAGCTGTGTGTCCATCATGACTCCTCTTCCATCACTCCTCATGTTATTATTATTAAATGTTGTTTCCTGGGTCATGTGCAGTAGCTGCATGGAAATTAAAGATCCAGTACAATGATGTTTTAATTCATAAATTGAAGTCATAGATAAATTGCTTATTGTAGAATGTTAATGACAGGAGTGTAATTTTTTCAGCTTCAGGTGTGTCATTTGTAGGGCTGTCAAAGATAGCACGTTAATAACGCCTTAGCGCAAATGTGTATTGACTATTTATTTTTTTATAACTTACTGTTTTAGTGCACCCTCTCTGAGCACAGCCAACTCTCAGTGTGTTGAGGGGGCGTGGCTTAGTGCACCCTCTCTGAACACAGCCAACTCTTTCAGTGTGTTGAGGGGGCGTGGCTTAGTTCACCCTCTCTGAGCACAGCCAACTCTTTCAGTGTGTTGAGGGGGCGTGGCTTAGTTCACCCTCTCTGAGCACAGCCAACTCTTTCAGTGTGTTGAGGGGGCGTGGCTTAGTTCACCCTCTCTGAGCACAGCCAACTCTTTCAGTGTGTTGAGGGGGCGTGGCTTAGTTCACCCTCTCTGAGCACAGCCAACTCTTTCAGTGTGTTGAGGGGGCGTGGCTTAGTTCACCCTCTCTCAGCACAGCCAACTCTTTCAGTGTGTTGAGGGGGCGGGGCTTAGTGCACCCTCTCTGAACACAGCCAACTCTTTCAGTGTGTTGAGGGGGTGTGGCTTAGTGCACCCTCTCTGAACACAGCCAACTCTTTCAGTGTGTTGAGGGGGCGTGGCTTAGTTCACCCTCTCTGAACACAGCCAACTCTCAGTGTGTTGAGGGGGCGTGGCTTAGTGCACCCTCTCTGAACACAGCCAACTCTTTCAGTGTGTTGAGGGGGCGTGGCTTAGTTCACCCTCTCTGAACACAGCCAACTCTTTCAGTGTGTTGAGGGGGCGTGGCTTAGTGCACCCTCTCTGAGCACAGCCAACTCTTTCAGTGTGTTGAGGGGGCGTGGCTTAGTTCACCCTCTCTGAACACAGCCAACTCTTTCAGTGTGTTGAGGGGGCGTGGCTTAGTGCACCCTCTCTGAGCACAGCCAACTCTTTCAGTGTGTTGAGGGGGCGTGGCTTAGTTCACCCTCTCTGAACACAGCCAACTCTTTCAGTGTGTTGAGGGGGCGTGGCTTAGTTCACCCTCTCTGAGCACAGCCAACTCTTTCAGTGTGTTGAGGGGGCGTGGCTTAGTGCACCCTCTCTGAGCACAGCCAACTCTTTCAGTGTGTTGAGGGGGCGTGGCTTAGTTCACCCTCTCTGAACACAGCCAACTCTTTCAGTGTGTTGAGGGGGCGTGGCTTAGTGCACCCTCTCTGAGCACAGCCAACTCTTTCAGTGTGTTGAGGGGGCGTGGCTTAGTGCACCCTCTCTGAACACAGCCAGCTCTCAGTGTGTTGAGGGGGCGTGGCTTAGTTCACCCTCTCTGAACACAGCCAACTCTTTCAGTGTGTTGAGGGGGCGTGGCTTAGTGCACCCTCTCTGAGCACAGCCAACTCTTTCAGTGTGTTGAGGGGGTGTGGCTTAGTGCACCCTCTCTGAACACAGCCAACTCTTTCAGTGTGTTGAGGGGGCGTGGCTTAGTTCACCCTCTCTGAACACAGCCAACTCTTTCAGTGTGTTGAGGGGGCGTGGCTTAGTTCACCCTCTCTGAGCACAGCCAACTCTTTCAGTGTGTTGAGGGGGCGTGGCTTAGTGCACCCTCTCTGAACACAGCCAACTCTTTCAGTGTGTTGAGGGGGTGTGGCTTAGTTCACCCTCTCTGAGCACAGCCAACTCTTTCAGTGTGTTGAGGGGGCGTGGCTTAGTGCACCCTCTCTGAGCACAGCCAACTCTTTCAGTGTGTTGAGGGGGCGTGGCTTAGTTCACCCTCTCTGAACACAGCCAACTCTTTCAGTGTGTTGAGGGGGCGTGGCTTAGTGCACCCTCTCTGAGCACAGCCAACTCTTTCAGTGTGTTGAGGGGGCGTGGCTTAGTGCAGCCTCTCTGAGCACAGCCAACTCTTTCAGTATGTTGAGGGGGCGTGGCTTAGTGCACCCTCTCTGAACACAGCCAACTCTTTCAGTGTGTTGAGGGGGCGTGGCTTAGTGCACCCTCTCTGTGGGGGGGGGGGGGGCTTTCTGTTAATTGAAAGGAGAGGTCAAGTTAGTATCATAATACAATTATATGAAGCTTTCAGATGTAAGCAAATTAATGGGACCAGTGTGATTAGGTTAGGTTTACTTTAATTGATCAAGGGGGACAGCGTACATTAATAAAACATTTTACAGATGTAAATGCACCCAATTTTTGCCAAAAGGCTCATTTCCATTGGCAGTCCCCCTCCTGCCAGAAGGTACAGGCTAACATCCTGTGTGAAAAAGGGTTAGCAATACAAACAGAATAAAATCAAGATAAATAACATTAGAATAAAAACACAACAAAAGCACATAGACATACGACAGGGTGGATTGGTTGCTATGGGAGATTAACATTTGGCTAATCTGTGCTAGCAGGTAAATAAATAAAGTGTCATGTTTGTCATCTGTGGATGTTTTTGAACCACTAAAATGACCTAAATTGCAAAGTAGTTTCATTACTTGTTTGTAGACTAGCTAGCTGACATCCTTTACAACTACGGACAACTGACTGGTGGGTCTGTCAGGGAGGGTATATGTGTATATTATGCAATATGTCAAAAGGAAACAGATTGGATATCTGAAATGGCTTTTCATTCATTTAATTTAATTTTTATTTATTCGTACATGGAATTATTACAGTCCAACAATACATATTAATACGCGCCACTAAATTCCATGGCCGAAAGGAACAGGAAGAAGAAAATTATTATTTGTACCTGCCCCTACACACATACAGTACTGATAGACCTTATTGTACCTGCCCCTACACACATACAGTACACTGATAGACCTTATTGTACCTGCCCTACACACATACAGTACACTGATAGACCTTATTGTACCTGCCCTACACACATACAGTACACTGATAGACCTTATTGTACCTGCCCCTACACACATACAGTACTGATAGACCTTATTGTACCTGCCCCTACAGTACACATACAGTACACTGATAGACCTTATTGTACCTGCCCCTACACACATACAGTACTGATAGACCGTATTGTACCTGCCCCTACACACATACAGTACTGATAGACCTTATTGTACCTGCCCCTACACACATACAGTACACTGATAGTCCTTATTGTACCTGCCCCTACACACATACAGTACACTGATAGACCTTATTGTACCTGCCCCTACACACATACAGTACTGATAGACCTTATTGTACCTGCCCTACACACATACAGTACACTGATAGACCTTATTGTACCTGCCCTACACACATACAGTACTGATAGACCTTATTGTACCTGCCCCTACACACATACAGTACACTGATAGACCTTATTGTACCTGCCCCTACACACATACAGTACACTGATAGACCTTATTGTACCTGCCCCTACACACATACAGTACACTGATAGACCTTATTGTACCTGCCCCTACACACATACAGTACTGATAGACCTTATTGTACCTGCCCCTACACACATACAGTACACTGATAGACCTTATTGTACCTGCCCCTACACACATACAGTACACTGATAGACCTTATTGTACCTGCCCCTACACACATACAGTACACTGATAGACCTTATTGTACCTGCCCCTACACACATACAGTACACTGATAGACCTTATTGTACCTGCCCCTACACACATACAGTACACTGATAGACCTTATTGTACCTGCCCCTACACACATACAGTACACTGATAGACCTTATTGTACCTGCCCCTACACACATACAGTACACTGATAGACCTTATTGTACCTGCCCTACACACATACAGTACACTGATAGTCCTTATTGTACCTGCCCCTACACACATACAGTACACTGATAGACCTTATTGTACCTGCCCCTACACACATACAGTACACTGATAGACCTTATTGTACCTGCCTCTACACACATACAGTACTGATAGTCCTTATTGTACCTGCCTCTACACACATACAGTACACTGATAGACCTTATTGTACCTGCCCCTACACACATACAGTACACTGATAGACCTTATTGTACCTGCCCCTACACACATACAGTACACTGATAGTCCTTATTGTACCGGCCCCTACACACATACAGTACTGATAGACCTTATTGTACCGGCCCCTACACACATACAGTACTGATAGACCTTATTGTACCTGCCCCTACAGTACACATACAGTACACTGATAGACCTTATTGTACCTGCCCCTACACACATACAGTACTGATAGACCTTATTGTACCTGCCCCTACACACATACAGTACACTGATAGTCCTTATTGTACCTGCCCCTACACACATACAGTACACTGATAGTCCTTATTGTACCGGCCCTACACACATACAGTACTGATAGACCTTATTGTACCGGCCCCTACACACATACAGTACTGATAGACCTTATTGTACCTGCCCCTACAGTACACATACAGTACACTGATAGACCTTATTGTACCTGCCCCTACACACATACAGTACTGATAGACCTTATTGTACCTGCCCCTACACACATACAGTACTGATAGACCTTATTGTACCTGCCCCTACACACATACAGTACTGATAGACCTTATTGTACCTGCCCCTACACACATACAGTACACTGATAGTCCTTATTGTACCTGCCCCTACACACATACAGTACACTGATAGTCCTTATTGTACCGGCCCTACACACATACAGTACTGATAGACCTTATTGTACCGGCCCCTACACACATACAGTACTGATAGACCTTATTGTACCTGCCCCTACAGTACACATACAGTACACTGATAGACCTTATTGTACCTGCCCCTACACACATACAGTACTGATAGACCTTATTGTACCTGCCCCTACACACATACAGTACTGATAGACCTTATTGTACCTGCCCCTACACACATACAGTACACTGATAGACCTTATTGTACCTGCCCCTACACACATACAGTACTGATAGACCTTATTGTACCTGCCCCTACACACATACAGTACACTGATATACCTTATTGTACCGGCCCCTACACACATACAGTACACTGATAGTCCTTATTGTACCTGCCCCTACACACATACAGTACTGATAGACCTTATTGTACCTGCCCCTACACACATACAGTACACTGATAGACCTTATTGTACCTGCCCCTACACACATACAGTACACTGATAGACCTTATTGTACCTGCCCCTACACACATACAGTACACTGATAGTCCTTATTGTACCTGCCCTACACACATACAGTACACTGATAGACCTTATTGTACCTGCCCCTACACACATACAGTACACTGATAGACCTTATTGTACCTGCCCCTACACACATACAGTACTGATAGACCTTATTGTACCGGCCCCTACACACATACAGTACTGATAGACCTTATTGTACCTGCCCCTACAGTACACATACAGTACACTGATAGACCTTATTGTACCTGCCCCTACACACATACAGTACTGATAGACCTTATTGTACCTGCCCCTACACACATACAGTACTGATAGACCTTATTGTACCTGCCCCTACACACATACAGTACACTGATAGACCTTATTGTACCTGCCCCTACACACATACAGTACTGATAGACCTTATTGTACCTGCCCCTACACACATACAGTACTGATAGACCTTATTGTACCTGCCCCTACACACATACAGTACACTGATATACCTTATTGTACCGGCCCCTACACACATACAGTACACTGATAGTCCTTATTGTACCTGCCCCTACACACATACAGTACACTGATAGACCTTATTGTACCTGCCCCTACACACATACAGTACACTGATAGACCTTATTGTACCTGCCCCTACACACATACAGTACTGATAGACCTTATTGTACCTGCCCCTACACACATACAGTACACTGATAGACCTTATTGTACCTGCCCCTACACACATACTGTACACTGATAGACCTTATTGTACCTGCCCCTACACACATACAGTACACTAATAGACCTTATTGTACCTGCCCCTACACACATACTGTACACTGATAGACCTTATTGTACCTGCCCTACACACATACAGTACACTGATAGACCTTATTGTACCTGCCCCTACACACATACAGTACACTGATAGTCTAAGTGCAATGTTTACCAAACCAAACAGAATGTACATACTTATTTAGCAGAAATGGAAACATCAACACAATTAAATTAACATATATAAATACATTTTGTGTATCTATCAGTTAAATTGCATATTTAGGTTCATTCATTTATACACACACACACATTTATCTATATATTTATTTTTTATTTAGATTTAGTTGATATCCCGGGGGATAGACAGATAGAGCTTATGATAATTAATTATGCTAAATGAGCTTACAATATTCTCACTACTGTTGTGATATACTGTAGTGCTGATACAGACGTATATCAACAGGGATGTAAAGCTGCTTCAAGTGGACAACAGGTTTATTCTGAGGAATAGCTAAATGTGTATCCCAGAATGAATAGTGTGTGGGTGATATTGTAACATTGTTACTCAGCTGAAAGAGTTGTACCCTTCCTGCTGACTTGTCGCACACAGAACTTGTAAGTCGCTTTGGATCAGCTAAATGACTAAATGTAAATGTAGTGTGGGTGATATTGCTAAATCAATTAGTTTAATGTCGGTTTGTCACCGAGCCGTGTGCCAATTAGGCAAATCCCTTTTTATGTTACTCATACTAGGCAATTCAGTGTTTATGACTCTGTTCTAAAGGTTCATGCGATGATCTGCCCATAACTATGCACTGACTGCCATCTAGT
>NW_028173863.1:0-7500 GCF_963971535.1 Notolepis coatsorum | reverse complement strand
CTGAATGAGTTGAAGAGGCTTGGTGGCAGTGGCCGGGAGGCCAGCGAGCAGTGCGTTGCAGTAGTCGAGGCGGGAGATGACTGTTGATTGGACGAGGAGTTGGGTGGCTTCTTTTGTCAGGAAGGGGCGGATCCTTCTGACATTGCTCAGGAGGAATCTGCAGGTTCTGGTTGTCGCTGCGATGTGAGCAGAGAAGTTCAACTGGTCGTCGAGGACAACACCAAGGTTCTTGGCGGTCGGGGACGCGGTCACAGCTGCATTCTCGACTGTGATAGTATGGTCGGTCACGGGGGAGGATTTGGCCGGCAGGTGGAGCAATTCTGTTTTGCTTAGGTTCAGTTTGAGGTGGTTGGTCGTCATCCAGGCGGAGATGTCAGACAGACAGGCCGAGATCCGCTCAGAGACGTGGATATCTGAGGGAGGGAAGGAGAGGAAGAGTTGAGTATCGTCGGCATAACAATGATACGAGAAGCCATGAGACGTGATAATGTTACCCAGTGATTTAGTGTAGAGGGAGAAGAGAAGGGGTCCTAGGACCGAGCCCTGGGGGACACCCGTCCGCAGGGGGCGGGTGGCCGACAGGATCCCTCTCTATGACACTTGGTAGGAGCGGTCATTGAGGTATGATGTCAGCCATGTCAGCGCAGATCCAGCCACTCCCATTCCTGCGAGGGCCGCGAGGAGGATCTGGTGGTTGACTGTGTCGAAGGCTGCAGATAGATCTAGGAGAATCAGGACAGAGGAGAGGCCTTTCGCTTTTGCTAAGTGAAGTGCCTCTGTGACCGCAATGAGGGCCGTTTCTGTGGAGTGGCCAGTCCGGAAGCCAGACTGATTAGGGTCTAGGAGGTCATTCTGTAAGAGATAAGCAGTAAGTTGGTTGAATACAGCACGTTCAAGTGTTTTAGAAAGGAAGGAGAGAAGAGAGACAGGACGATAGTTGCCTATGACGGTGGGGTTCAGGGTTGGTTTTTTTATGAGCGGCGTGACTCTGGCTTGTTTTAGGGAGGTGGGGACCACCCAAATTTGTCCCCGTAATGTTTAATAATAATTTAGGACCTGCTCAGAGGTCATCAATCGGCACACATGCGATGCATGCATGCAATTCGTATCTGCGATTAACCCATCCCGTCGTCCTTCCCCCCCAAGGGCAGCCGGGAGCAGACAGGCGTCAACGTGAGCCGCGCCAGGGGACCAATCCAAGTGCTCCTGTCCGTCTTCGTCAAGGACGCCACAGCGTTAGCGATCTATTGTTGTGCATGTTTTTCCATTGGGTTTATCTTATCGGGGGGGAAACCCTTGCGGGCACGGGGAGAACATGCAAACTCCACACAGAAAGGCCTTGGAGATACCCCACCTGGGTAACTGGCATCATGGAAACCTGGTCCCCAAGCGGGAATCGAACCCTGGACCTTCTTGCTGTGAGGCGACAGTGTTAACCACTACACCACCGTGCCATTGCGTAGCCATTGCGTAAGTGTGTAAACAGGTCAGTGTCCCCTGTAATATAGAAATACAAGTACACACACACACACGCACACACACGCAGGGGCGTAGCTGGGGGGGGGGTAGCTTAGGATGATTCCAAGGGCCCAGCACTGGGGGGGGGGGGGCCCAAAAAAAATATTTTTTTTTACTAGACATCACTCAGGTGTATTATTGATGCTCTCATTGATACTGTTTTTTTTCTGAAGTGTGTGTGTGTGTGTGTGTGTGTGTGTGCAGGGCCGCCTCAGGGGGTGTGCGAGCAGTGCGGTCGCACAGGGCCTCGCGGGAAGGGGGGCCTCGCAAAAAAAAAAAAAAAAAAAAAAAATCATAAATTTTTTTTATTATTTTTTTTTATTTTTTTTTTATTTTTTTGCGAGGACCCCCTTCCCGCGAGGCCCTTTTTCATCACAGACCTAAAATCTAGTTTTGCTTATATGCTTATATATTTCACATTAGACACGTTTGTAGAATGTGTCTGACTTGTTCCTGGGTCTGCAGTCCTGCAGACATACTCACTATTGGAGCTCAGCCTCTGGGCTCTGGGGTTCTGCAGCAGACATACTATTGGTTTCAACGAAGGGAGTGGTTTTACTTACATCATGTGTAGACAGTGTAGTACGCCGGCGTGGCGGCGTGAGTCAGCTGCGTTTGACTATTTCGCGCGTGCAGCTTTTGACTATGCTTAGTTATGCCAGCCAAGACGAAGAAAGAGGTCGGTCATTATCAGTCGGTCGGTCACCAAGGAACGTTGACGAAAGGCCTCTCGCTAGCGGGACAAATGGCCGGAGCCTTGTCATGATGTCGGCTAGTAGCTAGCTTAGCTAAAGGCTAACTAGCGTTAGCTAACCTATTCAGAGGAGCGAGGCGAGGCGAGTGGATGTCTTTTCAAAAGAAGGAGAAGAGAACTTGTGAGCAGATAAATCTGTTAAGCAGCAATACGCCGAAAGGTGTCCAGTCTGCCGGAAAGTACTCGAAGAAGAAGAAGAAGAAATTACACCGTGGGGCCAAGAAAGTCTCCTTCTAACTTTACCATTGGCGCCGCCGCGTTGATACTGCGTTATGGTGAGTCAACCTATGATTATATACCCGCCGTGGACCTGACCTATCTCTCTTTCTCTCTCTCTGGAGCCAAACTGGTCGACTAGCTAATACTACTAGTAGCTAACGGTGTGTGCCTGATTGAGCTAACTGTTAGCCAGTTAGCTGTTTAGCGTCAGCTGGGAACGTTCGTTTGATGCTATCAGTTAGCCTTGAGAATAGCAGGCCCTTTGACAGAAGATGTAGTCGGGCCTGCACCATGACAAGGCTCCGGCCATAGCTTCTTTTTGTCCCGCCAGCGAGAGGCCTTTCGTCAACGTGGAGACCTGTGTTGCGGCCTTTCGCCCTGCGTTCCTCGTGCAGGTAAGATTCATGAAAATGTCATGACATTACCCCACTCTTCCTTCCTTCCCCTCCCGAATGTTTTGTTAATAACGATGTTTTTTTCCAGGCAAAACATATGCTACTTCACAACATTTGGAGATACGACATGTGCTGTGTGTGAATGGTCGTTTGTGTAGCTTGGGTAGCGTTGGGCCGTTGGCCAAAGCTGTGTGTGGCCTGGTGTCACAGTACCTGGCTAGCCTATTTAGCTGATGTCGGCCATTGGCTCCTTGCTGCTTTGGTTTCTCTGGTATAGACCCTCTTCTTGTTGGATTTAAGTGTTGATCTTTGTCCTTTTGAATCTCTCATACATGCTCTAGTCTCTCTCTAACACACACACACATGACAAACACACATGTTCTCTCTCTCTCTCTCTCTCTCTTTCTAACACACACAGTCTGCCTATGGCGGCCTTTCTCAATGGCTAGGCTGTGCTCAAGGATCTTCAGTCACAGTGCTCAGGTATTCTGCCACTGTGTACTCTCTGTTTAGGGCCAAATAGCATTTCAATTTCTTTCCAATGTGTCTCTCTCTCTCTCTCTCTCTCTCTCTCTCTCTTGGATTTAAGTGTTGATCTTTGTCCTTTTGAATCTGTCATACATGCTCTAGTCTCTCTCTAACACACACACACACATGACAAACACACATGTTCTCTCTCTCTCTCTCTCTTTCTAACACACACAGTCTGCCTATGGCGGCCTTTCTCGATGGCTAGGCTGTGCTCAAGGATCTTCAGTCACAGTGCTCAGGTATTCTGCCACTGTGTACTCTCTGTTTAGGGCCAAATAGCATTTCAATTTCTTTCCAATGTGTCTCTCTCTCTCTCTCTCTGTACACTGTATATTGACTGTAGAACGGGAGCTCTCTCTCGCTCTCTCTTTTGCTATATGTTGACTGTATCATGCCCCGCCTCGGGCAGCGCTATTATTTAAGAATATGTTGACTGTATAAAAAAAAAAAAAAAAAAATCTCGCACAGGGCCTCGCATTTCTCCCAGGCGGCCCTGTGTGTGTGTGTGTGTGTGTGTGTGTGTGTGTGTGTGTGTGTGTGTGTGTGTGTGTGTGTGTGTGTGTGTGTGTGTGTGTGTGTGTGTGTGTGTGTGTGTGTGTGTGTGTGTGTGAGATATATAGAGAGAGAGGGGGGGCTTTGGTAGACTATTGCATTGGTCCATTCATTGAAGATGAACGCAATGCGACATCCCACCAACAGTGCAGGTGCTGAACTGCTGATCCGAATGTATAGGTAAAAACCATATTATGCGTTTTCATCAATAAAAAAATGGCAAAAAGAAATTCCGCTCGCGCGCTTACGCGCTCTCGCATTGACTGGGGGCCTACAAATACATTCTTTCATGGGGCCCAGAATCTGGAGCTACACCCCTGCACACACGCACGCACACACGCACGCACACACGCACGCACGCACGCACGCACGCACACACACACACACACACACACACACACACACACACACACACACACACACACACACACACACACACACACACACACACACACACACACACACACACACACACACACACACACACACACACACACACACACACACACACACACCCCCTCGGTGGTCCATATAGACTGAATACTGTGGTAAGAAGATATTGTGAAACTGCGTGGGCGTGTGGGGGAGCTCAGAGCTGCTCTGTGTCTCGATGGCGTCCACCCACTCAGTGCAGAGCGCTCGGTCTATTTCAGTCCCTGGATGTGAGGCCTGTTCTCCTCCTGCTCTCCTCCTCCTCCTCTACACCGTCTCTCTCCTCCTCCTCCTCCTCTCCTCCTCTCCACCTCTCCTCCTCCTCTACACCGTCTCTCTCCTCCTCCTCCTCCTCCTCTCCTCCTCCTCTACACCGTCTCTCTCCTCCTCCTCCTCCTCCTCTCCTCCTCTCCTCCTCCTCTACACCGTCTCTCTCCTCCTCCTCCTCTCCTCCTCCCCTCCTCCTCTACACCGTCTCTCTCCTCCTCCTCCTCCTCTCCTCCTCTCCTCCTCTCCTCCTCCTCTACACCGTCTCTCTCCTCCTCTCCTCCTCTCCTCCTCTCCTCCTCCTCTACACCGTCTCTCTCCTCCTCCTCCTCCTCTCCTCCTCTCCTCCTCTCCTCCTCCTCTACACCGTCTCTCTCCTCCTCCTCCTCTCCTCCTCCCCTCCTCCTCTACACCGTCTCTCTCCTCCTCTCCTCCTGCTCTCCTCCTGCTCTCCTCCTCCTCCTCTCCTCCTCTCCTCCTCCTCTACACCGTCTCTCTCCTCCTCCTCCTCCTCTCCTCCTCCCCTCCTCCTCTACACCGTATCTCTCCTCCTCCTCTCCTCCTCTCCTCCTGCTCTCCTCCTGCTCTCCTCCTCCTCCTCTCCTCCTCCTCTACACCGTCTCTCTCCTCCTCCTCTCCTCCTCTCCTCCTCCTCTCCTCCTCTCCTCCTCTTCTCCTCCTCTACACTGTCTCTCTCCTCCTCCTCTCCTCCTCTCCTCCTCCTCTCCTCCTCCTCTCCTCCTCTCCTCCTCTTCTCCTCCTCCTCTCCTCCTCCTCTACACTGTCTCTCTCCTCCTCCTCTCCTCCTCTCCTCCTCCTCTCCTCCTCTCCTCCTCTTCTCCTCCTCTACACTGTCTCTCTCCTCCTCCTCTCCTCCTCTCCTCCTCCTCTCCTCCTCCTCTCCTCCTCTCCTCCTCTTCTCCTCCTCCTCTCCTCCTCCTCTACACTGTCTCTCTCCTCCTCCTCTCCTCCTCTCCTCCTCTCCTCCTCCTCTCCTCCTCTCCTCCTCTTCTCCTCCTCTACACTGTCTCTCTCCTCCTCCTCTCCTCCTCTCCTCCTCTCCTCCTCCTCTCCTCCTCTCCTCCTCTTCTCCTCCTCTACACTGTCTCTCTCCTCCTCCTCTCCTCCTCTCCCCAAGACCCTGTGTGTCTCATCCAGCCTCCTCTCTCTACACCGTCTCCCTTTCCTCCTGGCTGGATGCGAGGCCTGTTCTCCTCCTACTCTCCTCTCCTCCTCTCCTCCTCCTCTCCTCCTCTCCTCCTCTCCTCCTCTCCTCCTCTCCTCCTCCTCTCCTCCTCTCCTCCTCTCCACCTCTCCTCCTCCTGCTCTCCTCCTCTCCTCCTGTTCTCCTCCTCCTCTCCTCCTCCTCTCCTCCTCTCCACCTCTCCTCCTCCTGCTCTCCTCCTCTCCTCCTGCTCTCCTCCTCTCCTCCTCCTGCTCTCTTCCTCTCCTCCTCCACCTCTCCTCCTGCTCTCCTCTCCTCCTCTCCTCCTCTCCTCCTCCTGCTCTCCTCTCCTCCTCTCCTCCTCCTCTCCTCCTCTCCTCCTCCTCTCCTCCTCCTGCTCTCCTCCTCCTCCTCTCCTCCTCCTCTCCTCTCCTCCTCCTGCTCTCCTCTCCTCCTCTCCTCCTCCTCTCTTCTCCTCTCCTCCTGCTCTCCTCCTCTCCTCCTCCTCTCCTCCTCTCCTCCTCTCCTCCTCTCCTGCTCTCCTCCTCCTGCTCTCCTCCTCCTCCTCCTCCTCTCCTCCTCCTCCTCCTCTCCTCCTCTCCTCCTCCTCCTATCTCCTCCTCTCCTCCTCTCCTCTCCTCCTCCCCTCTCCTCTCCTCTCCTCCTCCTCCTCCTCCTCCTCTCCTCCTCTCCTCTCCTCCTCTCCTCTTCTCTCCTCTCCTCCTGCTCTCCTCCTCTCCTCCTCCTCTCCTCTCCTCTCCTCTCCTCCTCCTCCTCCTCCTCCTCCTCTCCTCCTCTCCTCTCCTCCTCTCCTCCTCTCCTCCTCCTCTCCTCTCCTCTCCTCTCCTCCTCCTCCTCCTCCTCCTCTCCTCCTCTCCTCTCCTCCTCTCCTCTTCTCTCCTCTCCTCCTGCTCTCCTCCTCTCCTCCTCCTCTCCTCTCCTTCTCCTCTCCTCCTCCTCTCCTCCTCTCCTCTCCTCTCCTCCTCTCCTCCTCTCCTCTCCTCCTCTCCTCATCTCCTCTCCTCCTCCTGCTCTCCTCCTCTCCTACTCTCCTCTCCTCCTCTCCTCCTCTCCTCCTCCTGCTCTCCTCCTCTCCTCCTGTTCTCCTCCTCCTGCTCTCCTCTCCTCCTCTCCTCCTCCTCTCCTCCTCTCCTCCTCCTCCTCTCCTCTCCTCCTCTCCTCCTCCTCTCCTCCTCTCCTCCTCCTCTCCTCCTCCTGCTCTCCTCTCCTCCTCTCCTCCTCCTCTCCTCCTGCTCTCCTCCTCCTCCTCCTCCTCCTCTCCTGCTATCCTCCTCTCCTCCTCCTCTCCTCCTCTCCTCCTCTCCTCCTCCTCTCCTCCTCTCCTGCTCTCCTCCTCCTGCTCTCCTCCTCTCCTCTCTCCTCCTCTCCTGCTCTCCTCCTCCTCCTCTCCTCCTCTCCTCCTCTCCTCCTCTCCTGCTATCCTCCTCCTGCTCTCCTCCTCTCCTCCTCTCCTCATCTCCTCCTCTCCTCCTCTCCTCCTCCTGCTCTCCTCCTCCTCCTGCTCTCTTCCTCTCTCTCCTCCTCTCCTCCTCCTCTCCTCCTCTCCTCCTCTCCTCCTCTCCTCCTCCTCTCCTCCTCTCCTCCTCCTGCTCTCATCCTCCTCCTCCTCTCCTCCTCCTCCTCTCCTCCTCTCCTCTCCTCCTCTC
>NW_028173864.1:22500-52790 GCF_963971535.1 Notolepis coatsorum | reverse complement strand
GCATCAAGGTCCACAACATGGACGCCGTGCAGGAGATGGGCTCGAGGCCCGAGAACAGTAAGGACTACGCATTCGAACCGTGTACCGTACGGTACGACCCCCACGGTTCGGGGCGTCTGTGTATCGTACGGTTCAGATGACGCGCAAATAAAAAACTTAATTTGGCGTAGCCGGGAGAGGTGAGCGCTGGCTGCAGGCAGCAGCAGCACTGCAGCCAGGTGCTAGTCAGTTTGTGTAAAAATGGCAAGCACAATATAAATCAATCTTCATTACGACTTTAAAAACATAGCCATTAACATTACATAGGCCTACACACATCTTGCCATAGCGTTAGCAGTTTGTACAACACAACGCATGTTTTAACTATGGTAGCTAATACAGTCAATGAAATGTTACCGTAGCTACTAGCTAGCAGAGGAGGAAATGGGAGTCTGAGAGGCGGAGTGTTTAAAGACAATGATAGGAGTTTATTAAACATCCAAGAAGGCTAACATACAACTGTGTTTTACTAACTCCAACCGGGACTATTGCCGCTTTCCCACTGCATGTTGATGTTATGAACTCCTCCTAACGTTACCGGAGCTGAAGGTCCGTGACACTAAAATGTCCCTGCGGACCCGCCAACCCATAGATAGTTCCAACTCACCGAATTACGTAATCCACCACAGTTGCACTCAATATTTAAATAATGTTAGTCTAAATAAATGTAGACAGATAATGTACGTATTTTAAAAATAGAATGAACAGAGCAGTGTTGTTTTTAAACAGTACAGTGTGTGTGTTAGTTTGATGTGTGCTGCCATTTATCGATGGCCTTCTAATTTGTTTATTTATTTATTTTAAATAACAGTGACACTTTCCCTTTGATAAGAAATCCAGCCATATTCCTTTCATTGTATTTCAAATACTGCACTTTAATTTCAAGCAGAAAACGAATCTTTCCATTAAGAACTGACAATCAGGGAATTTAAACATGGTTGACATTGTTTTTTTGTGTTTATATTAAAGAAAGGAAAGTCTAGTGCTGGCTGAGCATATTGTTTGTTTGCACTAAGTTAATACTTTGACAAATGTAGCCTATATTTTTCAGTCAGTTCGGTCTTTGTGTGCCAAACATTATTTAAGGCTCTAAACACTGTAACACTGTAAACTTTTTTTTTTTTTTTCTTTTTTTTTATAAATGAGAAGCATGTTTAGATTTGAGTGTTAATTTTTTTTTTAATAAAAATGAACGTATATCGAACCGAACCGAAAACCGTGACCCCAAAACCGTGATACGAACCGAACCGTCCATTTTGTGAACCGTCCTATTAAGGACCATATCGGACTGTGGCCCGGATCTTCTTCACTCACAGAGGAAGTTCTGTAGCTTCTGCTGGGGATGTGCATGACTGACCCAAATCATTTTCCAATAGTCTACTGTTCTTAACTCATTCTGCGCCAGTCACGAGAAAAGTCGGGTTAACTCGCCCAACCGTTATATATCCATTCATTTTTCATCCATCCAGCCTGATGTTATCATTGGGAATGGGTCTGAGCTCGCAAAAGGGCAACTACCACCGCCTACGCCTTCCAGCCGGTATTGCACTCCATTAGAAATGGTGTAGTTTCTTTTCTGAGCCGTGGGGGTTTAAATACTCCGGCAGGACTAGCGATTACAACGATACATCTGCGATGCTACGAGGGCCATTTCATGTATGCACGAGGAGACATAATAATGATAATCTAGCGTTGATTTCAGGAAGATTCGGTAATCAGGTGAAAAATGACAACGTGATAAGTGTATTCCACTAAAACGCTATTATCGCGTCTTTTCCTGGGATTACTAAGAATCACAAACTATACTCATATTCAAAACTGTATCAAACGGAAATGTACGGATGAAAAAACAATCTGTTTTGTGCATGTTGACCTGAAGCAACTCACTGACAATCGACCCATAGCTATAATATAAGATATTTTAAGCACTCGCAAATCTCGCAGTCTCCCCATTGATTAAAGCGATGGCGCCCGACCCCTGCCGCTGATTGAGTTAAAGGTCCCCTATCTTATAAATGGCCTTTTCCAGTGGTTTGCATTGTTTTCTAGCAATGTGGGGTTGTACCAACAACACTGACTAGATGTGAAATCTCTACCCAGTCCCGTTTCTTTTAATATACTTGTTAGGGATGCCCCGATCACGTTTTTTGCCACCGATACCGATCACCGATCGTCGTGATCCATATCGGCCGATACCGATCCGATACCGATTGTTTTTGATTAAAAAGAAATTAAAAATTATTTTATATAAAAAGTTTTTATTTTTTATTTTTTTCATAAAATATATATATTATATAATTAGACTTGTACTTGTATTATCTGCGACTGCGAGACATCGCCACCACGCAACAAGTCAAAATGCTCACTATCTGCAAACAGCTCCACTGTCTGTGTGTACTCTAGTAGCCCAGCTCAAAAGGATTCTCCGGCGCTGCAGCGGGACCCCATTGGTAACGTTAAGTGCTTTGGTCGTTTCACATTCAGCAAGCCCTCAGCTATGTTATAAGACATTGATATCAAGAGCTATCTGTAGCTACTGCTAGCCGGCTAGATGACGTTAAGACAGAACTTTAGTTCAATGGGACATTTCGTTTTGAACAGTAAACGAACGTCAGCTAACGCAAGCTAACTGAGGTATGAACATGAACTACTAGACTTTCTGGATCATTTGTTGATATCAGGAGCTATCGGTAGCTAGCCGGCTAAATACCGTTAGACAATGCCTACTAAACGTGAATAGTTGACTGGGTAATTTTGTTTAAACAGTAACGATAGCTAGGTAGCTAATGTTAGCGCAGGTCGAATGCAGTGCACTACAGACTCGAGCAGAGGAGCCGCACCTCTTTGTTTACAAACTCTACACGGGGGCGGGCGGGGCTAGGGAGGAGGAGCAGCGGCAGTTTGCAGGTCGTGTGTGTCAGACAGACAGCGAGTGAGAGCTTCGCTTGATCGGTTTCCGCTATCGGCGAATATGACTAATTATCGGAATTCACAGATTGCATATTTATACTGAGTATCGGCCGATAACGATCGGTGGCCGATCGATCGGGGCATCCCTAATACTTGTGCTGTTCAAGTTGGTCATGAGCAGTAAAACTCCTGGTTTTATACATAAACAGATTGTTTTTAGTAATACTGTGCATGAGCAGGCAGGAACCCCCCCCCCACTTAAACGAGCCATTCTTAATTGACTCGCTCGCTGACGTGTGGAGGCGCTGATCTGCCACCGCCCGCCCACAATCAACTGTGATACGTTTATATGAGCAGCGAGTGGAAATAATGCAGACGCGGTTTCGACAGCAGAGACCTTCAGCTGTTCCACTCTCGGCACTTCCTCAAAAGTGTTGGACATCGACAGCATAGCTCCAGAGGGTTTATAAATCCCAGCCAACCCAATCACACACTAAGTCAGAGAAGACAGCAGCTTCGCGTTAGAAAAGGTGGGAGGGATTGGGACTCGGGGGGGATTGGGCTCTCGCTCTCTCTGGGCCCTTTCTCACTCACTCGTTCTGTCCGTACCGGTCGCGTACCGTCCTCATTCCGGGTCAGAGTGCGAACCCCCCCCCCCCCCTCTCCCCCCTCTAGTTTGTGTACACACTGCAGTCTTGGTTCGCTTCGGGTTCTGTTTACGGTTTGCCTTTTGAGCGTTTACGCTTGCCGTAGGCGATGATGTCACGTTCGAAAATGTAAACCGGAATGTCTTAACACGACTGCAGACTCTGGATGCTGATATAAAATGAACAAATTGCCAATAAATATGAAGTTATATTTGAACCTCTGTTCAAGTTTCAAGTTTCAAGTTTCTTTAATAGTTGTCATACAGAAGTACAGAATACTTTTGTACAAAATGCTTCTTACTGTTGCGCTCCAGAGACTGTGCATGACAAGATAAGTATGAAATAAAAACATAGTAAAAATTAGAAGAAAAAAAAAAAGAGGTCACAGTGTTCAGTTTAGACATATGTACAATGTTCGTAGACGTAGTTACCATACAATATACAATACTGTGCAGTGTACTAATATACAATACTATATAGTGCAAGGCATAAATGGACGAGGTGCAGTTTAGGTACAATTCACAGTAGGTGTACGAGTTGTAGTGCAAATCCTTTATCAATAAATATAAAGTGTAAGTGTGTTTGTGTGATCTAAAGTGTGGAGAGTGGGTGCTGCAGTGTGTTGTTTGTTTGAGTGAGTGTGTGTGTGCGTGTGGGTGTGTGTGCTGTGTGCATTTGATGGTTGTTGCATAGTGATTATTGTTCGTTTAGCGATTATTGTTCGTTTAGCAGCCTGATGGCCTGGGGATAGAAGCTCCTTCTGAGTCTTTCTGTGCTCGCCATAAGACTCCGGTATCGCTTGCCTGACGGCAGCAGTTCAAAGAGGCAGTTGTTCGGGTGGCTCGAGTCCTTAATAATTCTCTTAGCCTTCCCCTTGCACCGCTTGTTGTAAATGTTCTGGAGGGTGGGAAGCCCCCCTCTAATTGTGCGTTCGGCTGAACGTGTCACTCTTTGTAGTCTGCTACGGTCTTGTGCAGTGCTATTCCCAAACCAGGAGGTGATGTTGCCGGTCAGGATGCTCTCTATTGTACATGAGTAGAAGTTCCTAAGGATCTTCTGACTGACTTGGAACTTCCTTAGGCGCCTGAGGAAGTAGAGGCGTTGTCGTGCCTTCTTCACAACACTGTCAATGTGTGTGGTCCATGTCAAGTCCTCGGATATGTGGGCTCCGAGGTACTTGAAACTGTTCACTCTCTCAACTGGTGCCCCGTCGATGCTGAGGGGGCTGTAGTCCTTGACCCCCGACCTCCTGAAGTCCACAATCATCTCTTTTGTTTTGCTGACGTTCAGGGAGAGGCAGTTCTCCTGACACCACTGTGACAGGTTCTCTACCTCTTCCAGGTAGGCCCTTTCGTCGTTGGCAGAGATCAGGCCCACCACTACTGTGTCATCAGCAAATTTGATGATGGTGTTGTTGTTCCGCTGTGCTACGCAGTCATGTGTGTACAGGGAGTAGAGGAGGGGGCTCAGAACACAGCCCTGGGGGGCCCCTATGTTGAGCGTGATGGATGAGGAGGTGCAGTTGCCGGCTCTTACCACCTGGGGTCTGCCCGTCAGGAAGTCCAGGACCCACTGGCACAGGTCATAGTTCAAGCCCAGGTCCCTGAGCTTGGCTATGAGTTTGGAGGGGACTATGGTATTGAATGCTGAGCTGTAGTCGATGAACAGCATTCTCACATAGTTCCCCTTCCTCTTGTCCAGATGTGATGCTGCTGTGTGCAGCACATGGGCTATGGCGTCCTCCGTGGACCTGTTGGGGCGATATGCAAATTGCAGAGGGTCCAGGTTGATGGGGAGGGAGGAACAGATGTAGCCCTTCACTAGCTTCTCAAAGCACTTCATGGCTATGGAGGTGAGGGCTACAGGGCGGTAGTCGTTGAGGCAAGCGGGCGTAGATTTTTTGGGTACAGGGATGATGGTGGACTTCTTCAGACAGGTGGGGATGACGGCCTGTTCCAAGGACAGGTTGAAGATGTCAGTGAATACCGGGGCCAGTTGGTCGGCACAGACTTTTAGGACGCGGCCGGGGATGCCGTCCGGTCCTGCTGCCTTCCTGATATCCACTTTTTTAAAGATCCGTCTCACCTCATGCTCTGTTACCCTGAACACTGAGTCTCCATCAGCAGACCCCCCCCCCCCCATTGCCGTGGTTTGTAGGCTGGTGTTGTTATTCACAGCCTCAAACCTCGCATAGAAGGAGTTGAGATCATTTGCTAAGGAGATGTCACTGTTCAGTTTGAGGGGGGTTCCTTTGTAGTCTGTCATTGTTCTGAGGCCCTGCCACATGCCTCTAGAGTCAGCCTGTTCAAACTGAAGTTCAACTTTATCCCTGTAACGCCGTTTTGCCTCTATTACTGCTCTCCTGACGTTGTATCTTGCCATCTTGTGTTCTTCCATGTTGCCTGTCACCAGCCCGGTGTTGTATGCTGATGTGCGCACTTTCAGAGCCTCACGGACGGATTTGTCTACCCAGGGCTTTTGATTTGGGTAGATATTAATTTTGGTGGTGGGGATTATTACTTCTACCTGAGTACAGACATAGTCAATCACCGTTTCGGTGTATTCGTTAATATTGGCTGTGTTATCACGGAATACACTCCATTCTGTGCTTCCCAGCACTGCTTGGAGTGACTCCACTGACGTCACGGCCCAACGCTTAACCTCTCGCGAGACCACCGGCGTTCGCTTGAGACTCTGTTTATACTTAGGCAAAAGAAAAATTGCGGCGTGATCGCTTTTACCGAATGGACTAAGAGCCTGTGACTTGTACCCATTCTTAAATTGCGAGTATACATGGTCTAATATGTTCTCGCCTCTGGTGGGACAGGTCACATGCTGATAGAAATTCGGCAGCACCTTTTTAAGACGCGCGCTGTTGAAATCCCCCAAGACCAAAATGGCCGCGTCAACGTTAGCTGCCTGGAGTTTGTTTACCTCGTCGTGAAGTTTTGAAAGTGCGACCTCAGTGTTCGCGTGTGGTGGAATGTACACTCCGATGAGGATGATGGACGTTAACTCTCTTGGGAGGAAGAAGGGTCGACATTTTATCGTGATAAACTCCAGGTCTGGGGAGCAGTGGTTAGACATTTCCTTTGTGTTGCCTAAATCGCACCACTCCTTGTTTATCATGAAGGCAATGCCGCCTCCTTTCTTCTTTAGTGACTCTAATGCCGTCCGGTCTTTTCGTAGAACGAAGAAGTGGTCTGCCGGTTCTATTGCATGATTCGGGACATCTGGACTCAGCCAAGTTTCTGTGAAACAGAGGACGTTACAATCCCGAATGTCCCTCTGGAATTGGATCCTTGCTCTGATGTCGTCCAATTTGTTTCCTATCGATTGCACATTGGCCAACAATATGCTGGGCAATGTGGTTCTGTGTCGTTTGGACCTCAGTCTGTTCCGGACCCCGGCTCTCTTTCCTCGTCTTCGCGGCGGCTTTTGGTCTTGTCCGTGGCCGGCATAACAAAGGATCTCGGCGGGCCATTTCTGCTGTTCAGCGATCCGATCCAGAGAGCAATCCAAACGGTAAGTTTTTCTTAATCCAATGTCAATGATTGACTGACGGTCATACACATATAATGCACCAACAGTTGGTGCAAATAAAACTCCTAATACTATAAAAATTAACAAAATAAAGCACAGTCTCGTCGGAGCGATCAGAAAGGCAGCCATCACAGCAGCGCCAGTTCAGTTGTACCCGTCCTATATTTGAGGATTTACGGTATATCACAAACGGTGTATACATTCAGATAATTTAAAGTTACTGTTCTAGCACAAGTTTATATGGAAATGTTGACATAGATTATTAGTTACTGTAGATCAGGGGTCTCAAACTCACCCCATTTTATCACGAATGGATGGTGTTGTAGAGTTCGCTAACTAGCGTTTCCCAGGGCTAACGCTAGTTAGCTTAGCCTAGTCTAGTATAGCCTGTAGCACTTTCTTTTCAGCAAAGAACGTGCAATAAACAAACGGATACATTCACTGTGTGTTCTGCCTGTCATTTGTTGATGAAACAAAACTAACACCAAGAGCGGATAGTTTAGTCTCAAAAAAGATCGGTGACTTTTGTTAGCTACATTGTTAGCTGCATGCTAACGTGAATGGAAGATGCCATTATAACGGTATAGCATTGTGGCTAGAAGCTAACGTTAGCTCACGCTAGTTAGCCAGCACCAAACTGATGATATCGGGAGCCATCAGTAGCTAGATAACATTAGAGACAACTGTGTGTATTAAACAACGGTGAATAGATGACTGGGCCATTTGTTTAATGCTTGTTATGATTGAAATGGATGTAAACTTTATTTAACATATTGCATATGGGTACAATACAATACGGCTCAATACAAACAATTGTTAAGGGAATGCAGACTGTTGTAGCTTGGACTGGGGTCCTTATAACAATAACTTTATGTTTTCATCCACTTGTTTTTGGTTGAGGTCTGAACTGCTGTGTGTGGTGTTATCTGCCCAAAATTCAAGCAAGCATGACAGTAACGACGCTGTGTGTGTCACGGGCGGCGCGATTCCGAGACCACCTTATCCAACTGATCCCGTTCAACGGGGGGTGAAACGAATCAGCGCCGTTTCGCATCGCAAAAGGGGTGAGTGAGAACATTCCCCCCCGTTCTCGGGAGCAGTGATTCGATCTCCAAACGTGAGTGAGAAAGGGCCCTCTCTCTCGTATCTGCCAGTACAGGTGGGTGACTGTCACTCAGGGCCCTTTCTCACTTACGTTTGGGGATCGAATCACTGCTCCCGGGAACGGGGGGGAGTGTTCTCACTCACCCCTTTTGGGGTGCGAAACGGCGCTGATTCGTTTTACCCCCCGCTGAACGGGATCAGTTGGATTAGGTGGTCTCGGAATCGGGCCGTGCGGGTGCGGGGGGCGTGACACACACAGCATCGTTACTGTCAAGCTTGCTTGAATTTTGGGCAGATAACGCCACACACAGCAACAACTGCAGAATACCCACAAAAACTATATTTATGGACAATTTGAGAGTTCAGACCTCAACCAAAAACAAGTGGATGAAACCATGAAGGCACGTTACAAACGCACGTTACAAACGCACAGCACTTGAGAGAGTCAACAGCTTTAAGTACCTCGGAGCCTACATATCCGAGGACTTGACATGGACCACACACATTAACAGTGTTGTGAAGAAGGCACGACAACGCCTCTACTTCCTCAGGCGCCTAAGGAAGTTCCAAGTCAGCCAGAAGATCCTTAAGAACTTCTACTCATGTACAATAGAGAGCATCTTGACCGGCAACATCACCTCCTGGTTTGGGAATAGCACTGCACAAGACCAAAGCAGACTACAAAGAGTGACACGTTCAGCCGAACGCACAATTGGAGGGGGGCTCCCCACCCTCCAGAACATTTACTACAAGCGTTGCAAGGGCAAGGCTAAGAGAATCATTAAAGACTCCAGTCACCCGAACAACTGCCTCTTTGAACTGCTGCGGTCAGGCAAGCGATACAGGAGTCTCAAGGCGAGCACAGAAAGACTCAAAAGAAGCTTCTATCCCCAGGCCATCAGGCTGCTAAACGAACAATGAATGAACACTACACAACAACAACCACCAAACGCACATAGCACACACATCCACACGCACACACTCACTTTAAACAAACACACTGTAGCACCCACTCCACACACTTATAGCACACACCCACTTTAAACAAACACACTGTAGCACCCACTCCCCACACTTTATATTTATGGATGAAGGATTGCACTACAACTTGTACACCTTACTGTAAATTGTACCTAAAATTGTACCTCATCCCATTTCTGCTTTGCACTAGATAGTACTGTACATTAGTACACTGCATAGTATTGTGTATTGTATATTATATGGTAACTCAGAACATTGTACATATGTCTATACCGAACACTGTGACCTCATTTTCTTCTTCTAAATTCATGCTATATTATGTTATTATGTTATTTGATACTATCTTGTCTAGCACAGTCTCTGGAGCGTAACAGTAAGAAGCATTTTGTATGAAAGTATTCTGTACTTCTGTATGACAACTATTAAAGAACTTGAACTTGAACTTGAACTTGACACTTCCCTGGCTCGCATTAGGCCTGGCAATTTTTGTTTGCCATGCTATTTTCTATACATTAGTTTCTTGTTTGAATGCATTTATTTCTATTAGACCAGTGGTGCCCAACCAGTCGGCCGTGGTCGACCAGTAGATCAATGTAATATAATTGCCACGAACGATGGGATAATGTTAGCTGCTGGGCAGGCTAAGCTAACTAGCGTTAGCTTAGCATTAACGTTAACCCTGCAAAACGCTCTAAAGGGGACTCTACAACAGAGTTCCATTCGTGAGAAAAGAGGCAGAACACACAGTGAATGTATCCGTTTTGTTTATTGCACGTTCTTTGCTGAAAAGAAAAAGTGCTACAGGCTATACTAGACTAGGCTAAGCTAACTAGCGTTAACCGTTAGCTTAGCGTTAGCCCTGGGAAACGCTCAAAAGCGAACTCTACAACACCATCCATTCGTGATAAAATGGGGTGGGTTATATTGACAAGGCTTGACAACAGAGGTTCAAATATAACTTCATATTTATTGCTTATTTATTCATTTTATATCAGCATCCAATCTCCAGCGCCATGTTAACACTTCCTGTGTTTACATTTTCGAACGTGACATCATCACCTACGGCAAGCGTAAACGCTCAAAAGGCTAAACGGAACCCGGAACGAAACAAGACTGCAGTGTGTACGCAAACTAGGGGGAGAGGGGGGGGGGGAGTTCGCATCAGATCTCGGAACGGGCCAGAACGGAACGAAATAGAAACGAATAGGGTGAGTGAGAAAGGGCCCTCAAAGCGCATTGCGAGTATGGGCGGAGCCCAGCCAAAAACAGCTTGGAGTCTGGAAGGGCAGAAAGTGGTGCTCCACAGTACTTGATACAAAATACATAATGAATTTTATTGAAAAAAAAACATACAGATGTGTTCCATAGACTTGCAGGAATTGTGTAAAATTGCCCAAATAGTGAAAAATAAAGCAAAATATGGGAACTTTAAGACTAGGGCTGGGCGATAAAACGATAACGATAACTATCGCGATAAATTATTTCCTCGAAATAAACATGAAACGTGGTCGCAAAGTTTCGATATATCGATTTTCCAAGCTTGGATATGAGCACACGCACTAACAACCAATCAGTGAAGGAGATGGCCGACAGCGGAATTAGACCCGCCCTGCACCTCTGGGTAGAGAGGTAGGACTCAAGTAGTAAACAAGGCTGGCTAGGATAATTAGCTTGCACGGCGCTATTTTATAGTTTACGTGCCGAGTGGGTGTGTGGCGTGAATTCTGAGGCCACGGTTAGAGTAGTGTGGGGTATGCCGTTGCAATGTATTGGGGCGGAACGGAGTATTTTAGGGTCATATTTAGTACATTGTCATGGGATACACCGCTTGCTCTGGCTAACTGCTAACGTGCGCGGACTGATGACGACATCAACTCGAGACATTCGCAGCAGAAAAACAAGTCTATTAATAGCCCGTCCATCGGCGCTGGGCATAAGAAGTTAATTAAACTTGACAGACATTATATCGACGATAATTATCGATATAGAGTTATATGAAAATAATTTTATAATTTCATCGCGATAACGTTTTTGGCCATATCGCCCAGCCCTAGTTAACACTTTGGTTGCCATGGGTTAAATTCATGATATACCATAGGTTGCCGGCTCTATTTGTCTATGGAGAAGTACCCCTTCTTTGCATGGCTATAACTTTTTAAATTCTATTGCTACATTGCCATTATTAGGGCCCATTCAAAGTCCTATATGTATTGTTCATTGTGTAGCAACGTTAAACTTTTTCATTCACATATTCATAGTAAAGTATGGTCTAATGTATAAGTATGTTTTCATCTCTTTCTGCAGCTTTCTCCAGAACGTGATCTATAGCCCCAAATGCATTATATTGATGATGCAATACAGTTTTATGGCAATCAGCGCGATATAAAAAATTCCAACTAGACGTACTTCTAGAAGTTACTACACATCATCTGATGTTGACCGGATGGGCTAGGGGGCGTTTCTAATTCCGTGGGCAGCGTTATACCAATCATCTAATGTGGGTCAAATGTTGATCATAGCAGTTAGTATCGAAGACGGTAACGTTACACGCTAAAACTCACCCCAGTCTCCGCGCGCCGTTGGGCGATCATCGTAGAGTAGACATTTTATCATTATGGGATGTAGATTTACCCGGTCCATCTCCAGCTTGTATAATGGTATATACGTCCAAATCATGTTGTTTATCGAGTTATTGGCAATCGATCGCTGTGTATTGTGACGAGGTAGAATGCCGGGACCTATAGCGAGTGCCCGGAAGTAATACGGCCGTCCAGCACAACCTCTATGCCACTTCCTGTTAAGCGATTGCGCCGATCGGCCACCAGATGGCGCTCCTGAACCGCCAGAGAGCTCAGTGGGTCCTCCTGGTGGATCTCAGGCCAGCGGAGGGGATGCGTGAATATTAAAGGCAACCAACTTGTGTTCAGCTTTTCGTTCAGCGTTTCTCTGATTGGCCACACGGCCAATCAATCAATCCACTAGCACACGCCCTTGCGGCAAGAGAGACGCGGCAGAACGCTGGTCGAACCAGCGGTGTTCTGTTGTGTGACTGTACTACAGCCGGTGTTCTGTTGTGTGACTGTACTAAACTCTTCCACCATATGACCGACATTTGACATACAGTACACCTCCTATCTATGTTGGGATTATGTTTGGTCATGACAAAACAATAAAAATCGCTACTGTTAGTAATGCTGCCACCACCCACTTCAATGACAGAGCTCTCATATTTGCGAATGCATAAACTATATCTTAAATTATGGCGATGTGTCTAATATGGCTGTCGCGAAGTCATTGATAAGCGACAGCCATATTAGACACATAGCCATAATTTAAGATATAGTTTATGCATTCGCAAAATATGAGAGCGCGCCGCTGTCATTGAAGGGCTTCCTACAACAGAGCACCGCCGCTGCTGCTGCTGAAGCTGTATCAAGCCGGCAGCGGCGCACGGACGCCGGGGAAAAACCACCGCCCCGCTGGCGTTTCAGGCTCAGCAGCCTCCACGGGCGAAATAACATATAACGTTACAGTTCCACACTGATGTACAGTGAGTGTCTAATATGGCTGTCGCGAAGTCATGCCTCTCCCTCTGAAAGCCCATCCACGCTGTGTATCATAGACTACCAGATTCACTTGTGTATAAACAAAGCCCATACAGTTATGAAATGCGCTGAACTAGAAAGCGTAAGGTTATTATGTTTCGCGTTCCATTGATTAACGCCATTACCTGCTGTGCTGTAGGAAGCAGAGGTACAGTAAGTTACAGTAGGTGTAGGTTACATGTTTAATCAAAGCCCATACAATTTTTTAGATGAATGATTGTGGATATAATATAGAAAACACATCATTATGATATTTGAAATATTATGAAAAATTGTATTGGGCGCGCGGCCAATCAGAGAAAAGCCGAACACAAGTTGGTTGCCTTTAATATTCATATTGGCGGTGGAGTGCATTGCCTATGGTCCTTTCTGTCACAGTTGTACCTGCTGCCTCCAAGTCTTTCTGGAGCTCTTTCCTAGTGGTCCTTGGCTCTCTGGCTACTCTTCTAAGTATCCTTCTGATTCCCTGATCAGAAATGTTGCGAGGAGCACCTGTGCGTGGCCGGTTGATGATCGAGTGATGTTGCTTCCACTTATGGATAATGCTAACCCTAATGGTGCTTACTGGAAGATTCTGAAGTTGTGAAATACGTCTTTAGCCAATTCTATTGTCATGATTTGCAATCATCTGTTTGTGAAGGTCTTGAGAGCTCTTTGCTTTTACCCATCAGTTGATGTTTCTTGTGTGGCACCTTGGTAACAAAAAAATTACATTTTATAGCCCATCATCAATATATTCTAACCCAGTTGACATTATTAGCACCGATAGGAGGTAGAGTTGCCTCCTAATTAGTTTTGGTTCACAGCTACTTCCTTGCCTTTCCTTGCTGTGGTGTACTGCTTTTTCTCCAATACTTTTTTCCTCTATCATTCCACTTTATTACACATCACTTTATTTACATATTGACTTTAATGTTTAGATTTCTTGTCTGGATTTCTTGAGTTGATACCAAAGTCGTCTGGTGCACATTTCACTTCAATACGCGCTCATTGGAAATACATTTACTGAACAAATTGTTGATGTGTTCAATACTTATTTCCCCCGGCATTGTGTCTCCTCCCCCTCTCCAGTGGAGGTGGGTCGCAGCCAGCCCCTGCCCTCCGACATCGCCGTCATCATGTACACCAGCGGCTCCACGGGCATCCCCAAGGGGGTCATGATCTCCCACAGCAACATCATCGCTGCCATCACGGGCATGGCTGAGCGCATCCCCAACCTGGAGTACGTGACCTCAGCTGCCCTCCCTCTCCACCTCTCCACCTGGTCTCTGTCTCCCTCTCCACCTCCTCTCTGTCTCCCTCTCCACCTCTCCACCTGGTCTCTGTCTCCCTCTCCACCTCCTCTCTGTCTCCCTCTCCACCTCTCCACCTCCTCTCTGTCTCCCTCTCCACCTCCCCACCTCCTCTCTGTCTCCCTCTCCACCTCCCCACCTCCTCTCTGTCTCCCTCTCCACCTCCTCTCTGTCTCCCTCTCCACCTCCCCACCTCCTCTCTGTCTCCCTCTCCACCTCTCCACCTCCTCTCTGTCTCCCTCTCCACCTCCTCTCTGTCTCCCTCTCCACCTCTCCACCTCCTCTCTGTCTCCCTCTCCACCTCCTCTCTGTCTCCCTCTCCACCACTCCACCTCCTCTCTGTCTCCCTCTCCACCTCCCCACCTCCTCTCTGTCTCCCTCTCCACCTCTCCACCTCCTCTCTGTCTCCCTCTCCACCTCTCCACCTCCTCTCTGTCTCCCTCTCCACCTCCTCTCTGTCTCCCTCTCCACCTCTCCACCTCCTCTCTGTCTCCCTCTCCACCTCCTCTCTGTCTCCCTCTCCACCTCCTCTCTGTCTCCCTCTCCACCACTCCACCTCCTCTCTGTCTCCCTCTCCACTCCACCTCCTCTCTGTCTCCCTCTCCACCTCTCCACCTCCTCTCTGTCTCCCTCTCCACCTCCCCACCTCCTCTCTGTCTCCCTCTCCACCTCTCCACCTCCTCTCTGTCTCCCTCTCCACCTCCTCTCTGTCTCCCTCTCCACCTCCTCTCTGTCTCCCTCTCCACTCCACCTCCTCTCTGTCTCCCTCTCCACTCCACCTCCTCTCTGTCTCCCTCTCCACCTCTCCACCTCCTCTCTCCCTCCTCCACCCCACTCTCCCTCCTCCACTCTCTCTCTCCCTCCTCCACTCTCTCACTCTCTCTCTCCCTCCTCCACTCTCTCACTCCCCTCTCTCCCTCCTCCACTACCCACTCTCCCTCCTCCACTCTCTCTCCCTCCTCCACTCTCACTCCCCTCTCTCCCTCCACCCATCTCTCCCTCCTCCACTCCCCACTCTCCCTCCTCCCCTCTCTCCCTCCACCCATCTCTCCCGCCTCCACTCCCCACTATCCCTCCTCCACTCTCTCACTCCCCTCTCTCCCTCCTCCACTCTGTTTGATTGATTGATTGAAAAGTTTATTAACAGATTGCAGAATGGGTACAATACAGTAGTACAGCTCAATACATACAATTGTTAAGAGGATGCAGACCAGAGAGACTTTTGTCTTGTTTCCATCAGGGTCCCCCATTTTCAATTCATCATATGACACACATGACATACAGATAGACAGTACTGCTACATCTATACATTTATGACATACCAGATTTTCAAATACAGTACTGTTTGTGATACTAAAATTCAGAAAAAGAGTGTATATACATTTGACATAGAAACTGTGCATTGGAGGAGGTTGGGTAGGTGGGGGGGGTTGGGTGGGGCTGTACATTGGAGGTGGGGGGGGGGGGGGGGTTGGGTACATTGGAATACTGACAAAGCCATGCTTGGTCTTTATTGTACAACTGGGTTAGGACATTTATAGGGGCCAGTTTTGAATTGCAGTCTCCCGTAGGTGTTCTTTGAGAGTGTTTTTCCCCTCTCACTCCCCTATCTCCCTCCTCCACTCTCTCACTCCCCTCTCTCCCTCCTCCACTCTGTCACTCCCCTCTCTCACTCCCCTATCTCCCTCCTCCACTCTGTCACTCCCCTCTCTCACTCCTCTATCTCCCTCCTCCCCTCTCTCACTCCCCTATCTCCCTCCTCCACTCTGTCACTCCCCTCTCTCACTCCCCTATCTCCCTCCTCCACTCTGTCACTCCACTCTCTCACTCCCCTATCTCCCTCCTCCCCTCTCTCACTCCCCTATCTCCCTCCTCCACTCTCTCACTCCCCTATCTCACTCCTCCACTCTCTCACTCCACTCTCTCACTCCTCCACTCTCTCACTCCACTCTCTCACTCCTCCACTCTCTCACTCCTCCACTCTCTCACTCCACTCTCCCTCCTCCACTCTCTCACTCCCCTCTCTCCCTCCTCCACTCTGTCACTCCCCTCTCTCACTCCCCTATCTCCCTCCTCCACTCTGTCACTCCCCTCTCTCACTCCCCTATCTCCCTCCTCCCCTCTCTCACTCCCCTATCTCCCTCCTCCCCTCTCTCACTCCCCTATCTCCCTCCTCCACTCTGTCACTCCCCTCTCTCACTCCCCTATCTCCCTCCTCCACTCTGTCACTCCCCTCTCTCACTCCCCTATCTCCCTCCTCCACTCTGTCACTCCCCTCTCTCACTCCCCTATCTCCCTCCTCCACTCTCTCACTCCCCTATCTCCCTCCTCCCCTCTCTCACTCCCCTATCTCCCTCCTCCACTCTCTCACTCCCCTATCTCCCTCCTCCCCTCTCTCACTCCCCTATCTCCCTCCTCCACTCTCTCACTCCACTCTCTCACTCCTCCACTCTCTCACTCCCCTATCTCCCTCCTCCACTCTCTCACTCCCCTATCTCCCTCCTCCACTCTCTCACTCCCCTATCTCCCTCCTCCACTCTCTCACTCCCCTATCTCCCTCCTCCACTCCCCACTCTCCCTCCTCCACTCCCCACTCTCCCTCCTCCACTCTCTCACTCCCCTATCTCCCTCCTCCACTCTCTCACTCCCCTATCTCCCTCCTCCACTCTCTCACTCCACTCTCTCCCTCCTCCACCCCCCTCTCTCCCTCCTCCACCCCCCTCTCTCCCTCCTCCACCCCCCACTCTCCCTCCTCCACTCCCCACTCTCCCTCCTCCACTCTCACACACACACAAAATCCAAATACTGACCTAGCCCAGTAATACTAATGCCATCCAGATATTCTCTCATTGGGATTTTGATCTCTCTCTCTCTCTCTCTCTCTCTCCCAGACACTCCTGAAAACACAATTAAATTGTCTTTCTAATAGACAGTCTGCCATCATTTTGTTTTTTAATTTCCCTCGTTTTACCCCCCCTTACTACTCACTCACGCATATCGCTAACCTCTGCGGTTTCTCCAGTGTGTCTACTTCAGTGTTGTGGTCTCTCTGTGGGATCATGTGACCCTCTCTGTGGGACCATGTGACCCTCTCTCTGTGGGATCATGTGACCCTCTCTCTGTGGGACCATGTGACCCTCTCTCTGTGGGACCATGTGACCCTCTCTCTCTGGGACCATGTGATCCTCTCTCTGTGGGACCATGTGACCCTCTCTGTGGCATGTGACCCTCTCTCTCTGGGACCATGTGATCCTCTCTCTGTGGGACCATGTGACCCTCTCTGTGGGACCATGTGACCCTCTCTCTGTGGGACCATGTGACCCTCTCTCTGTGGGACCATGTGACCCTCTCTCTCTGGGACCATGTGACCCTCTCTCTGTGGGACCATGTGACCCTCTCTGTGGGACCATGTGACCCTCTCTCTCTGGGACCATGTGATCCTCTCTCTGTGGGACCATGTGACCCTCTCTGTGGGACCATGTGACCCTCTCTCTGTGGGATCATGTGACCCTCTCTGTGGGACCATGTGACCCTCTCTCTGTGGGACCATGTGACCCTCTCTCTCTGTGGGACCATGTGACCCTCTCTCTCTGTGGGACCATGTGACCCTCTCTCTGTGGGACCATGTGACCCTCTCTGTGGGACCATGTGACCCTCTCTGTGGGACCATGTGACCCTCTCTGTGGGACCATGTGACCCTCTCTGTGGGACCATGTGACCCTCTCTGTGGGACCATGTGATCCTCTCTCTGTGGGACCATGTGACCCTCTCTGTGGGACCATGTGACCCTCTCTCTCTGTGGGACCATGTGACCCTCTCTCTGTGGGACCATGTGACCCTCTCTGTGGGACCATGTGATCCTCTCTCTGTGGGACCATGTGACCCTCTCTGTGGGACCATGTGACCCTCTCTCTGTGGGACCATGTGACCCTCTCTGTGGGACCATGTGACCCTCTCTCTCTGGGACCATGTGACTCTCTCTGTGGGACCATGTGACCCTCTCTGTGGGACCATGTGACCCTCTCTCTGTGGGACCATGTGACCCTCTCTGTGGGACCATGTGACCCTCTCTGTGGGACCATGTGACCCTCTCTCTCTGTGGGACCATGTGACCCTCTCTGTGGGACCATGTGACCCTCTCTCTCTGTGGGACCATGTGACCCTCTCTCTCTGTGGGACCATGTGACCCTCTCTCTGTGGGACCATGTGACCCTCTCTCTGTGGGACCATGTGACCCTCTCTGTGGGACCATGTGACCCTCTCTCTCTGGGACCATGTGACCCTCTCTCTCTGTGGGACCATGTGACCCTCTCTCTCTGTGGGACCATGTGACCCTCTCTGTGGGACCATGTGACCCTCTCTCTCTGGGACCATGTGACCCTCTCTGTGGGACCATGTGACCCTCTCTCTGTGGGACCATGTGACCCTCTCTGTGGGACCATGTGACCCTCTCTGTGGGACCATGTGACCCTCTCTGTGGGACCATGTGACCCTCTCTCTCTGGGACCATGTGACCCTCTCTCTCTGTGGGACCATGTGACCCTCTCTCTCTGTGGGACCATGTGACCCTCTCTCTGTGGGACCATGTGACCCTCTCTCTCTGGGACCATGTGACTCTCTCTGTGGGACCATGTGACCCTCTCTCTGTGGGACCATGTGACCCTCTCTCTGTGGGACCATGTGACCCTCTCTCTCTGGGACCATGTGACCCTCTCTCTCTGGGACCATGTGACTCTCTCTGTGGGACCATGTGACCCTCTCTCTGTGGGACCATGTGACCCTCTCTGTGGGACCATGTGACCCTCTCTCTGTGGGACCATGTGACCCTCTCTCTGTGGGACCATGTGACCCTCTCTGTGGGACCATGTGACCCTCTCTCTCTGGGACCATGTGACCCTCTCTCTCTGTGGGACCATGTGACCCTCTCTGTGGGACCATGTGACCCTCTCTCTGTGGGACCATGTGACCCTCTCTCTCTGTGGGACCATGTGACCCTCTCTCTGTGGGATCATGTGACCCTCTCTGTGGGACCATGTGACCCTCTCTCTGTGGGACCATGTGACCCTCTCTCTGTGGGATCATGTGACCCTCTCTGTGGGACCATGTGACCCTCTCTCTGTGGGACCATGTGACCCTCTCTGTGGGACCATGTGACCCTCTCTCTGTGGGACCATGTGACCCTCTCTCTGTGGGACCATGTGACCCTCTCTCTGTGGGACCATGTGACCCTCTCTCTGTGGGACCATGTGACCCTCTCTCTCTGTGGGACCATGTGACCCTCTCTCTCTGTGGGACCATGTGACCCTCTCTCTCTGTGGGACCATGTGACCCTCTCTCTGTGGGACCATGTGACCCTCTCTCTGTGGGACCATGTGACCCTCTCTCTCTGGGACCATGTGACCCTCTCTGTGGGACCATGTGACCCTCTCTCTGTGGGACCATGTGACCCTCTCTGTGGGACCATGTGACCCTCTCTCTCTGTGGGACCATGTGACTCTCTCTCTGTGGGACCATGTGACCCTCTCTGGGACCATGTGACCCTCTCTCTGTGGGACCATGTGACCCTCTCTCTGTGGGACCATGTGACCCTCTCTCTGGGACCATGTGACCCTCTCTCTCTGGGACCATGTGACCCTCTCTCTCTGTGGGACCATGTGACCCTCTCTCTGTGGGATCATGTGACCCTCTCTGTGGGACCATGTGACCCTCTCTCTCTGGGACCATGTGACCCTCTCTCTCTGGGACCATGTGACCCTCTCTCTCTGGGACCATGTGACCCTCTCTCTGTGGGACCATGTGACCCTCTCTGGGACCATGTGACCCTCTCTCTCTGTGGGACCATGTGACCCTCTCTGTGGGACCATGTGACCCTCTCTCTCTGGGACCATGTGACCCTCTCTCTGTGGGACCATGTGACCCTCTCTGTGGGACCATGTGACCCTCTCTCTCTGTGGGACCATGTGACCCTCTCTGTGGGACCATGTGACCCTCTCTGTGGGACCATGTGACCCTCTCTCTGTGGGACCATGTGACCCTCTCTCTGTGGGACCATGTGACCCTCTCTCTGTGGGACCATGTGACCCTCTCTGTGGGACCATGTGACCCTCTCTCTCTGGGACCATGTGACCCTCTCTCTCTGGGACCATGTGACCCTCTCTCTGTGGGACCATGTGACTCTCTCTCTGGGACCATGTGACCCTCTCTGTGGGACCATGTGACCCTCTCTGTGGGACCATGTGACCCTCTCTCTGTGGGACCATGTGACCCTCTCTCTCTGGGACCATGTGACCCTCTCTGTGGGACCATGTGACCCTCTCTCTCTGGGACCATGTGACCCTCTCTGGGACCATGTGACCCTCTCTGTGGGACCATGTGACCCTCTCTCTGGGACCATGTGACCCTGACGCTCTCCTCTGTGCCCCAGTGAGACGGACACCTACATCGGCTACCTGCCCCTCGCTCACGTCCTGGAGCTGAGCGCCGAGCTGGTCTGCATCTCCCACGGCTGTCGCATCGGGTACTCCTCCCCCCAGACACTCGCTGACCAGGTCAGAGGTCACCTACACACACACACACACACACACACACACACACATACTCCTCCCCCCAGACGCTCGCTGACCAGGTCAGAGGTCACCTACACACACACACACACTCCTCCCCCCAGACACTCGCTGACCAGGTCAGAGGTCACCTACACACACACACATACTCCTCCCCCCAGACACTCGCTGACCAGGTCAGAGGTCACCTACACACACACACTCCTCCCCCCAGACGCTCGCTGACCAGGTCAGAGGTCACCTACACACACACACACACACTCCTCCCCCCAGACGCTCGCTGACCAGGTCAGAGGTCACCTACACACACACACACACACTCCTCCCCCCAGACACTCGCTGACCAGGTCAGAGGTCACCTACACACACACACACATACTCCTCCCCCCAGACACTCGCTGACCAGGTCAGAGGTCACCTACACACACACACACACACACACTCCTCCCCCCAGACACTGGCTGACCAGGTCAGAGGTCACCTACACACACACACACACACACACACACACACACACCGACACACACACACTCCTCCCCCCAGACGCTCGCTGACCAGGTCAGAGGTCACCTACACACACACACACACACTCCTCCCCCCAGACGCTCGCTGACCAGGTCAGAGGTCACCTACACACACACACACACACTCCTCCCCCCAGACACTCGCTGACCAGGTCAGAGGTCACCTACACACACACATACTCCTCCCCCCAGACACTGGCTGACCAGGTCAGAGGTCACCTACACACACACACACACACACTCCTCCCCCCAGACACTGGCTGACCAGGTCAGAGGTCACCTACACACACACACACACACACACACACACACACACACCGACACACACATACTCCTCCCCCCAGACGCTCGCTGACCAGGTCAGAGGTCACCTACACACACACACACACACACACACACACACACACACACACACACACACACCGACACACCTGGGGCCGACCAGGTCAGAGCACGCACAGACACACACACACACACACACTTTTTATATATATATATATAAACACACCTTTTAAATAAAACATAATGTTTTACAAAATAACAAGTATAAAACGATTAAACAAACCACTCTAGCAGCAATGAACTATTCTGCTGAACTAAAAGGTACACATCTATATATTATATATATTATATTAAAATATAATAATAATAAATAAATGTCTTTATTACCTAAATTTGGCACCGGTGGATCTCACGTGATTGGGTCGACACTAGCGGTGTAACGATGCCACCTCACAGCGGTTCATTTAGATTACGATTATTCAGGCAACGATTCGATGCATCATGAGATCTCTTCATTTGACCACGATTAGATACATTTTCTATGAATCAGTTAATTCCCTAAAAGTATTTGAATACACAAATGTGCCTGGGGGAACTGATTCACTCAGCATGAATTGACTATAGGTCAATAAAAACAATATTTTTTTTAATTAATTCCGATTATAATCGACTCTTCTAACATTTTCAAATCGATGCAGTTGAATCCTCACATTAGAATCGATGCATTTCGATTAATCGATGCATCGTTAACCCCTATCTGCCGGTCGTCCCCGGGGGGGGTTGAATGAATGAATGAATGAATGAAGTTTATTTTTCGGTCTTGTTTACAGACGAATCAAACGCACCTGTGTGGACTTAGAAAAAGGAAAATAAAAATATATCACAAATGTACATATTCAAAGTAAGCTCGCACACAAAATCCAAAATCAACGACAGAAACAAAGGAATAGGCTGAAGCACAGGCTTATTTTGCCTATCCTTTACAAATTATTCAAAACCAAATATATTTTAATATAAGAAAGAAAAACTTAAAATATGCTGCACGATGTTTTACTCAAAACTGTACTCCTGAATTATTAAGGCTTTTTTTTTTTAAATCTCCCCTGAGAAGTACACAACTTCAACCCGTCACTAAGACTATTCCATAATTTAACTCTCAACATAATGAAACACATCTAGCTTTTACATTAGTTCTTACCTTTTTACATGTTTTAAGAATACACAACCCTCTTAAATGATACGTTCCTTCTCTTGGTTGAAAGAGACATTGACTCGGGTCTGTTTTGTCTCCTCTCCCGTCTCCAGTCCACCAAGATAAAGAAGGGCAGTAAAGGAGACACCAGTGTTCTGAGGCCCACGCTCATGGCGGCTGTACCGGTAAGTTCAACTGCCAGTGTCCATAAAAAGTATTGACTCAGAAAAGAAAAGAAAATAAATATATATGAAGAAATGGCTTAGTCACACAGGATAATGATATATGCAGGTGTGCTGTAGACATTGTTTGTGTTATTGCATTTAATTTTTTTTTTTACTTCATATTTACATTTTCACAATGCTTGGAAATTGTATTTACGCTCTCCCTGACCACCTGAGAGCACCACAGACTGTAGAACGCTCTCCCTGACCACCTGAGAGCACCACAGACTGTAGAACACTCTCCCTGACCACCTGAGAGCACCACAGACTGTAGAACACTCTCCCTGACCACCTGAGAGCACCACAGACTGTAGAACGCTCTCCCTGACCACCTGAGAGCACCACAGACTGTAGAACACTCTCCCTGACCACCTGATAGCACCACAGACTGTGGAACACTCTCCCTGACCACCTGAGAGCACCACAGTCTGTAGAACACTCTCCCTGACCACCTGAGAGCACCACAGTCTGTAGAACACTCTCCCTGACCACCTGAGAGCACCACAGACTGTGGAACACTCTCCCTGACCACCTGAGAGCACCACAGACTGTAGAACGCTCTCCCTGACCACCTGAGAGCACCACAGACTGTAGAACACTCTCCCTGACCACCTGATAGCACCACAGACTGTAGAACACTCTCCCTGACCACCTGAGAGCACCACAGACTGTAGAACACTCTCCCTGACCACCTGAGAGCACCACAGTCTGTAGAACACTCTCCCTGACCACCTGAGAGCACCACAGACTGTAGAACACTCTCCCTGACCACCTGAGAGCACCACAGACTGTAGAACACTATCCCTGACCACCTGAGAGCACCACAGACTGTGGAACACTCTCCCTGACCACCTGAGAGCACCACAGTCTGTAGAACACTCTCCCTGACCACCTGAGAGCTCCACAGACTGTAGAACACTCTCCCTGACCACCTGAGAGCACCACAGACTGTAGAACACTCTCCCTGACCACCTGAGAGCACCACAGACTGTGGAACACTCTCCCTGACCACCTGAGAGCACCACAGACTGTGGAACACTCTCCCTGACCACCTGAGAGCACCACAGACTGTGGAACGCTCTCCCTGACCACCTGAGAGCACCACAGACTGTAGAACACTCTCCCTGACCACCTGAGAGCACCACAGACTGTAGAACACTCTCCCTGACCACCTGAGAGCACCACAGACTGTAGAACACTCTCCCTGACCACCTGATAGCACCACAGACTGTAGAACACTCTCCCTGACCACCTGAGAGCACCACAGACTGTAGAACACTCTCCCTGACCACCTGAGAGCACCACAGTCTGTAGAACACTCTCCCTGACCACCTGAGAGCACCACAGACTGTAGAACACTCTCCCTGACCACCTGAGAGCACCACAGACTGTAGAACACTATCCCTGACCACCTGAGAGCACCACAGACTGTGGAACACTCTCCCTGACCACCTGAGAGCACCACAGTCTGTAGAACACTCTCCCTGACCACCTGAGAGCTCCACAGACTGTAGAACACTCTCCCTGACCACCTGAGAGCACCACAGACTGTAGAACACTCTCCCTGACCACCTGAGAGCACCACAGACTGTGGAACACTCTCCCTGACCACCTGAGAGCACCACAGACTGTGGAACACTCTCCCTGACCACCTGAGAGCACCACAGACTGTGGAACGCTCTCCCTGACCACCTGAGAGCACCACAGACTGTAGAACACTCTCCCTGACCACCTGAGAGCACCACAGACTGTAGAACACTCTCCCTGACCACCTGAGAGCACCACAGACTGTAGAACACTCTCCCTGACCACCTGATAGCACCACAGACTGTAGAACACTCTCCCTGACCACCTGAGAGCACCACAGACTGTAGAACACTCTCCCTGACCACCTGAGAGCACCACAGTCTGTAGAACACTCTCCCTGACCACCTGAGAGCACCACAGACTGTAGAACACTCTCCCTGACCACCTGAGAGCACCACAGTCTGTAGAACACTCTCCCTGACCACCTGAGAGCACCACAGACTGTAGAACACTCTCCCTGACCACCTGAGAGCACCACAGTCTGTAGAACACTCTCCCTGACCACCTGAGAGCACCACAGTCTGTAGAACACTCTCCCTGACCACCTGAGAGCACCACAGACTGTAGAACACTCTCCCTGACCACCTGAGAGCACCACAGACTGTGGAACACTCTCCCTGACCACCTGAGAGCACCACAGACTGTGGAACGCTCTCCCTGACCACCTGAGAGCACCACAGACTGTAGAACACTCTCCCTGACCACCTGAGAGCACCACAGACTGTAGAACACTCTCCCTGACCACCTGAGAGCACCACAGACTGTGGAACGCTCTCCCTGACCACCTGAGAGCACCACAGACTGTAGAACGCTCTCCCTGACCACCTGAGAGCACCACAGACTGTAGAACACTCTCCCTGACCACCTGAGAGCACCACAGACTGTAGAACACTCTCCCTGACCACCTGAGAGCACCACAGACTGTAGAACACTATCCCTGACCACCTGAGAGCACCAGACTGTGGAACACTCTCCCTGACCACCTGAGAGCACCACAGACTGTGGAACACTCTCCCTGACCACCTGAGAGCACCACAGACTGTAGAACACTCTCCCTGACCACCTGAGAGCACCACAGACTGTAGAACACTCTCCCTGACCACCTGAGAGCACCACAGACTGTGGAACACTCTCCCTGACCACCTGAGAGCACCACAGACTGTGGAACGCTCTCCCTGACCACCTGAGAGCACCACAGACTGTAGAACACTCTCCCTGACCACCTGAGAGCACCACAGACTGTAGAACACTCTCCCTGACCACCTGAGAGCACCACAGACTGTGGAACACTCTCCCTGACCACCTGAGAGCACCACAGACTGTGGATGCTTTCAAGAAGGGCCTCAAAACTTGTCTTTTTTAATAGAGCCTTCTGTTGATTTTTATCACATTTTTAGCTCCACACATTTTATGTTCTTTTACCAGTTTTATTTATTCTATGTTTCTCTTACTCTGCTACTAGTTTTAGTGTTCTTTTGACTCCGTGCTAGCTTTAGTCTTGCCTTCCTTTATATTACTTGTGCTAGTTTGCATGTTCTTTTAAAATGTAGCGCTTTGCTCCACAATTATAAAGCGCATTGCAAATTAAATATAATATTATTATGGTGCATACTAGTCATCTTGTCCATTGTCCATTGTGAGGACCGCAATGGAAATAAACCCTAAGGTTTTAATCCTCGACGATTTTTGATTATATGTGATGACTGTACATGTTGTGTACCGGTATTGTATGTAATTTTAGATTGTCAAATAAATTCAATCGATCAATGAAGTGCTTGTGGTGTCATCACGGCGCAGGTTTGTCGGCTCTGGAACCATCTCTGGTTGTAGAGCAGGGTTCGCATAAGGTCCTTGAAAGTGCTTAAAGTGCTTGATTTTACAAAGAAAAAGTTAAGGCCTGGAATTCCTTGAAAACGGCAATTTTTTTAACAAGGTGCTTAAAAAGTCCTTGAAATTCAAATCGACCATTCACATTGAAAGTTTTGTTCATCCATGATCAAATGTTTCTCAATCAAGAATTTTTAAGCCATAAATATTGAATCCGATTTTTTTTTTTCAATAAAAAAAAACTGCATTTATTTTTGTATTTTATTTTTTTATTATTTTTTAAACAAACACTTAAACAAACATGACAACACACAATAGGATATACAAATACACATATGCTCCAGCTCGTACCCCCCTCTCCCGGACCCCCCATTGGATAATCCAACCATTATAATTTGTTCCTAACCAGACACTACCATTATATGCTGGCTTTTATTCTCTCCACCACTTCTAACCACATTGCCATTTTGGATTCATTGAGACCCAAAATTCTAGCTGTTGATATTTCTTGATAAATCACATCGAGATATGTAAGAATCCAGACCTTACGGCACATTTTTTCCGGTTGAAACCATCGTGATGCTATCAGCTTTTTAGCCACTGTGATACCGGATAAAACCAATCTCTTTAGCTGTGGAGGTACTGCATGCTCAAAGACATCATTCAGCAGTAATACAGAGGGGTGTACAGGTATATCCAGAGTTAAGAGATTTGACAATTGCTGGGTCACTTCTTTCCAAAATATCTTAACTGGTGGGCAGTCCCAGTACATGTGCATAAATGTCCCTTCGTCCCCATTTGTACATAAGGAGCATTTGGAGTCTTGTTTAAGACCCATTTTGTTCAGTCTTATAGGAGTTAAGTATGTCCTGTGAATATAGTTAAGATTGATTTGTTGATGGTCCGGGTTCCTTGATGCAAGGCGTACATTTGCCCAGGCTTCTTGCCAGTCAAAGTCTATCTCCAGGTCTGGTATATCCCTCCTCCAGACTGAGTCTAGATGTAGGGTTTCATACGAGGCCGTTAGTAATTGATGATAAAAATCTGAAACAAAACCTCTCGATGTCTCTCTTTCATAGAAGAATTTGTGGTATCTGTGGTGTACAATTGGTCTGTCTAATGGAACACTGTGAGACTTCAAACATGCCAATAACTGTGCGTAAAAATAATATGAGGACTTGGTGAGATTAAATTTTTTGCATATCTCATCAAAACTACATTTAAAAGTGAATTGTATCCCTTTAAATGAAAAACGGTGCTTGGAAAGTCCTTGAATTTTATTTTGCAATGTCTGTGGGAACCCTGATATACCGCATATATATATATATATATATATATATATATGTCTGAATATACCTGTATATAATCCTAACTCCTATTTATACACCTGCATATAACCCATATAACTGTATGATTGCATGTACAATACAATGCTGTATATACCGTGTATATATATATATATATATATATATTTATTCTTACCATATATATTATCTATCCACATCTGTCTGTACATACCTGTACATATCTGTAGATACTATATCTATATAATCTGTACTTACCTACTCTTACTAGTTACGCTGCTGGCCAGTATGATTTACTACCATAATGTATTCATGCCTGTATCACTGTACATATTAATACAATGCTGTACATCAGATTAGTACTATTACTCAGTAGTACTCATTTATATATTTTTATACCCAGTTTAATCCCCTGTACATTGTATATCACTATTGCACTTTACTGTTACATTTGCACTCTGGTTCGATGCCAAACCATTATATTGGTTGTACTGTACTTGTGCTGCGTGATGTTATTTATATGTAATCTAATATTACCCCCTTGGCCTCTATGCCTACATGGGTTATATTTTCATAGAATAAAAAAAAATAATAGAATCTGCACACTGTTAACCTGCTCCCGCTATATTGATTGAGATCAACGTTTGGATCAAAGGATCCTTCCTCTCTCCGGTCGGTCCTACGCCTGATTGGCAGAGCGATGATGAAACCCTGCCCAGTGTGCCCACGGAGCAGCTCTTATAGAGACCCTGCCCACGGAGCAGCTCTTATAGAGACCCTGCCCACGGAGCAGCTCTTATAGAGACCCTGCCCACGGAGCAGCTCTTATAGAGACCCTGCCCACGGAGCAGCTCTTATAGAGACCCTGCCCACGGAGCAGCTCTTATAGAGACCCTGCCCACGGAGCAGCTCTTATAGAGACCCTGCCCACGGAGCAGCTCTTATAGAGACCCTGCCCACGGAGCAGCTCTTATAGAGACCCTGCCCACGGAGCAGCTCTTATAGAGACCCTGCCCACGGAGCAGCTCTTATAGAGACCCTGCCCACGGAGCAGCTCTTATAGAGACCCTGCCCACGGAGCAGCTCTTATAGAGACCCTGCCCACGGAGCAGCTCTTATAGAGACCCTGCCCACGGAGCAGCTCTTATAGAGACCCTGCCCACGGAGCAGCTCATCTGTTGCCTAGTAGCTCTGTGCCGGTTCCTCAGCTTCCCTCTTTAATAGCTTTTATCGCCCCCTACTGGCCGAGCGCGATCAGGGAAGCAGCCACACTGATCCATTAATTAACACACAACAGACACCGAGGTATTGCCGTCTGTAGGAGTGTTGCTGTTGCTGTTGTTGTTGTTGTTGTTGTTGTTGTTGTTGTTGTTGTTGTTGTTTCCAACGAGAACCTGGCCGACGTAATTGTGCTTCTGCAGAGACGGAGAGAGAAGCATTAGTTTAGTTTATTTAGCACATAAGGCAAACATAACATGAGACATAAGGCAAACACTATAAAGAAAAATGGAAGATGGACGAGGATAGATATCATGTCCAAAAACTAGTGCCGTCAATAGATAACATTTTTTTTATTAATTAATCTCACAATTTTCTGTCATTAATCTACTTAAGACCGAAGCTTGTAACAGATATTTACATGAGTAAAATCATGGAATTAATGTAGAATCAACACAGAAAGTATATTTAGATTCAAAGGCTATTTTAATCGTTTTTTTTTTTTATCTTTGAATACAGTTTCTCTCCTGTGAAATACAAATGTTCAACAAAACCATCAACATTGACTCAGCTTTAAAGACCTCTTTCTTATATCCGCGGCGCTAACGGAAATAAAAACAACCCAGGCCTATGTTTTAATTTTACATTTTTTTATTATCTTTTTTCCGATTTTTTTCTCCCATCCCACTGTTAGTCGTTATGCCAATTCCCAACCCCCTTCCTGGTTGTTGCGCACCCCCCCCTACTGTTTGTCCGAGAGGCCGGAGACTGTCACATGCTTTCCTCCGACGCCAAGGAGGTCGTCCCTGTCCAATTAATTAATCAAGATAATTACTGAAAAGTAATTAAAAAACAGACGTGAATGGCCAGACGGGACTCGTCAGTGTGGCTAGCTCCTTTTTTAAAGCCGGAGAATAGTGAAGGCCATGTTTTCATACTTTGTGTTTGTGAGGTCGTCTGAAGGCGCTGTGTGTTTCCACCAGGCGCCTTCAAGGCTAAACACACTCTCTGCTGTTGCTAGGCAACTAATTCAATAACCCGTTTTGAATTATATACTTTTTTTCCCCTCCTTTTTCTGTGATTTTTCTCCCCATCCCAACTTACCTCTCGTGCCAATTCTCCCCTCCCCTGTCCTGATCGTTGCTCGCGTATGCCCCCCACTGGTCGGCTGTAGGGAGGATAGAAGCCTTGCATCACGTGTCCCCTCCGATACACGAGGAGGCAGCCTGTCGCATCTTTTCACCTGCCAGCGAGGACTCTCATTTGGCGAGGTGTAACGCGTGGGAGGCTCACACTGCCCCCGCCATTTCCTGTCTCTGCTGTGCAGGCGCCCTGACCGACCTGTAGGAGTCGCTGTCCACAGCGTCCAGACGACCACCCTTCAACTTCCACCCGCTGACTCTGCCAATTGAGTCAGTATGACTGCCGGCCCAAGCCGGAGGCAACGC
>NW_028173864.1:0-17500 GCF_963971535.1 Notolepis coatsorum | reverse complement strand
CATCAGAGAGTAAGAGACATGTAGTGAAACAAGGGCAGCATCAGAGAGAGTAAGAGACATGTAGTGAAACAAGGGCAGCGTCAGAGAGAGTAAGAGACATGTAGTGAAACAAGGGCAGCATCAGAGAGTAAGAGACCAACATGTAGTGAAACAAGGGCAGCATCAGAGAGAGTAAGAGACCAACATGTAGTGAAACAAGGGCAGCATCAGAGAGAGTAAGAGACATGTAGTGAAACAAGGGCAGCGTCAGAGAGAGTAAGAGACATGTAGTGAAACAAGGGCAGCATCAGAGAGAGTAAGAGACATGTAGTGAAACAAGGGCAGCATCAGAGAGAGTAAGAGACATGTAGTGAAACAAGGGCAGCATCAGAGAGAGTAAGAGACATGTAGTGAAACAAGGGCAGCATCAGAGAGAGTAAGAGACATGTAGTGAAACAAGGGCAGCATCAGAGAGAGTAAGAGACATGTAGTGAAACAAGGGCAGCGTCAGAGAGTAAGAGACCAACATGTAGTGAAACAAGGGCAGCATCAGCGAGAGTAAGAGACCAACATGTAGTGAAACAAGGGCAGCATCAGAGAGAGTAAGAGACATGTAGTGAAACAAGGGCAGCATCAGCGAGAGTAAGAGACATGTAGTGAAACAAGGGCAGCATCAGCGAGAGTAAGAGACATGTAGTGAAACAAGGGCAGCATCAGAGAGTAAGAGACCAACATGTAGTGAAACAAGGGCAGCATCAGAGAGTAAGAGACATGTAGTGAAACAAGGGCAGCATCAGAGAGAGTAAGAGACATGTAGTGAAACAAGGGCAGCATCAGAGAGAGTAAGAGACATGTAGTGAAACAAGGGCAGCATCAGAGAGAGTAAGAGACATGTAGTGAAACAAGGGCAGCATCAGAGAGAGTAAGAGACATGTAGTGAAACAAGGGCAGCGTCAGAGAGAGTAAGAGACATGTAGTGAAACAAGGGCAGCGTCAGAGAGTAAGAGACCAACATGTAGTGAAACAAGGGCAGCATCAGAGAGAGTAAGAGACATGTAGTGAAACAAGGGCAGCATCAGAGAGAGTAAGAGACATGTAGTGAAACAAGGGCAGCATCAGAGAGAGTAAGAGACATGTAGTGAAACAAGGGCAGCGTCAGAGAGAGTAAGAGACATGTAGTGAAACAAGGGCAGCATCAGAGAGAGTAAGAGACCAACATGTAGTGAAACAAGGGCAGCATCAGAGAGTAAGAGACATGTAGTGAAACAAGGGCAGCATCAGAGAGAGTAAGAGACCAACATGTAGTGAAACAAGGGCTGCATCAGAGAGTAAGAGACCAACATGTAGTGAAACAAGGGCAGCATCAGAGAGAGTAAGAGACATGTAGTGAAACAAGGGCAGCATCAGAGAGAGTAAGAGACATGTAGTGAAACAAGGGCAGCATCAGAGAGAGTAAGAGACCAACATGTAGTGAAACAAGGGCAGCATCAGAGAGTAAGAGACATGTAGTGAAACAAGGGCAGCATCAGAGAGAGTAAGAGACCAACATGTAGTGAAACAAGGGCTGCATCAGAGAGTAAGAGACCAACATGTAGTGAAACAAGGGCAGCATCAGAGAGAGTAAGAGACATGTAGTGAAACAAGGGCAGCATCAGAGAGAGTAAGAGACATGTAGTGAAACAAGGGCAGCATCAGAGAGAGTAAGAGACATGTAGTGAAACAAGGGCAGCGTCAGAGAGAGTAAGAGACCAACATGTAGTGAAACAAGGGCAGCATCAGAGAGAGTAAGAGACATGTAGTGAAACAAGGGCAGCATCAGAGAGAGTAAGAGACCAACATGTAGTGAAACAAGGGCAGCATCAGAGAGAGTAAGAGACATGTAGTGAAACAAGGGCAGCATCAGAGAGTAAGAGACATGTAGTGAAACAAGGGCAGCATCAGAGAGTAAGAGACATGTAGTGAAACAAGGGCAGCATCAGAGAGAGTAAGAGACATGTAGTGAAACAAGGGCAGCATCAGAGAGAGTAAGAGACATGTAGTGAAACAAGGGCAGCATCAGAGAGTAAGAGACATGTAGTGAAACAAGGGCAGCATCAGAGAGAGTAAGAGACATGTAGTGAAACAAGGGCAGCATCAGAGAGAGTAAGAGACATGTAGTGAAACAAGGGCAGCATCAGAGAGTAAGAGACATGTAGTGAAACAAGGGCAGCATCAGAGAGAGTAAGAGACATGTAGTGAAACAAGGGCAGCATCAGAGAGAGTAAGAGACATGTAGTGAAACAAGGGCAGCATCAGAGAGTAAGAGACATGTAGTGAAACAAGGGCAGCATCAGAGAGTAAGAGACATGTAGTGAAACAAGGGCAGCATCAGAGAGAGTAAGAGACATGTAGTGAAACAAGGGCAGCATCAGAGAGAGTAAGAGACATGTAGTGAAACAAGGGCAGCATCAGAGAGAGTAAGAGACCAACATGTAGTGAAACAAGGGCAGCATCAGTGAGAGTAAGAGACATGTAGTGAAACAAGGGCAGCATCAGTGAGAGTAAGGGGCACAGCATGTAGTGAAACAAGGGCACCCTCGGAGAGAGTAAGGGACACAGCATGTAGTGAAACAAGGGCAGCATCAGAGAGAGTAAGGGACACAGCATGTAGTGAAACAAGGGCAGCGTCAGAGAGAGTAAGAGACATGTAGTGAAACAAGGGCAGCATCAGAGAGTAAGAGACATGTAGTGAAACAAGGGCAGCGTCAGAGAGTAAGAGACATGTAGTGAAACAAGGGCAGCATCAGAGAGAGTAAGAGACATGTAGTGAAACAAGGGCAGCATCAGAGAGAGTAAGAGACATGTAGTGAAACAAGGGCAGCGTCAGAGAGAGTAAGAGACATGTAGTGAAACAAGGGCAGCATCAGAGAGAGTAAGAGACCAACATGTAGTGAAACAAGGGCAGCATCAGAGAGAGTAAGAGACATGTAGTGAAACAAGGGCAGCGTCAGAGAGAGTAAGAGACCAACATGTAGTGAAACAAGGGCAGCATCAGTGAGAGTAAGAGACATGTAGTGAAACAAGGGCAGCATCAGTGAGAGTAAGGGGCACAGCATGTAGTGAAACAAGGGCACCCTCGGAGAGAGTAAGGGACACAGCATGTAATGAAACAAGGGCAGCATCAGAGAGAGTAAGAGACATGTAGTGAAACAAGGGCAGCGTCAGAGAGAGTAAGAGACATGTAGTGAAACAAGGGCAGCATCAGAGAGAGTAAGAGACATGTAGTGAAACAAGGGCAGCATCAGAGAGAGTAAGAGACATGTAGTGAAACAAGGGCAGCATCAGAGAGAGTAAGAGACATGTAGTGAAACAAGGGCAGCATCAGAGAGAGTAAGAGACATGTAGTGAAACAAGGGCAGCATCAGAGAGAGTAAGGGGCACGGCATGTAGTGAAACAAGGGCACCCTCGGAGAGAGTAAGAGACCAACATGTAGTGAAACAAGGGCAGCATCAGAGAGAGTAAGAGACCAACATGTAGTGAAACAAGGGCAGCATCAGAGAGAGTAAGAGACATGTAGTGAAACAAGGGCAGCATCAGAGAGTAAGAGACATGTAGTGAAACAAGGGCAGCATCAGAGAGTAAGAGACATGTAGTGAAACAAGGGCAGCATCAGAGAGAGTAAGGGGCACGGCATGTAGTGAAACAAGGGCACCCTCGGAGAGAGTAAGAGGCATGTAGTGAAACAAGGGCAGCATCAGAGAGAGTAAGGGGCACAGCATGTAGTGAAACAAGGGCACCCTCGGAGAGAGTAAGAGACATGTAGTGAAACAAGGGCAGCATCAGAGAGTAAGAGACATGTAGTGAAACAAGGGCAGCATCAGAGAGAGTAAGAGACATGTAGTGAAACAAGGGCAGCATCAGTGAGAGTAAGGGGCACAGCATGTAGTGAAACAAGGGCAGCATCAGTGAGAGTAAGGGGCACAGCATGTAGTGAAACAAGGGCAGCATCAGTGAGAGTAAGGGGCACAGCATGTAGTGAAACAAGGGCAGCATCAGTGAGAGTAAGGGGCACAGCATGTAGTGAAACAAGGGCACCCTCGGAGAGAGTAAGAGACCAACATGTAGTGAAACAAGGGCAGCATCAGAGAGAGTAAGGGACATGTAGTGAAACAAGGGCAGCATCAGAGAGAGTAAGAGACATGTAGTGAAACAAGGGCAGCATCAGAGAGAGTAAGAGACATGTAGTGAAACAAGGGCAGCATCAGAGAGTAAGAGACATGTAGTGAAACAAGGGCAGCATCAGAGAGAGTAAGAGACATGTAGTGAAACAAGGGCAGCGTCAGCGAGAGTAAGAGACATGTAGTGAAACAAGGGCAGCATCAGAGAGTAAGAGACATGTAGTGAAACAAGGGCAGCATCAGAGAGTAAGAGACATGTAGTGAAACAAGGGCAGCATCAGAGAGAGTAAGAGACATGTAGTGAAACAAGGGCAGCATCAGAGAGAGTAAGAGACATGTAGTGAAACAAGGGCAGCATCAGAGAGAGTAAGAGACATGTAGTGAAACAAGGGCAGCATCAGAGAGAGTAAGAGACATGTAGTGAAACAAGGGCAGCATCAGAGAGTAAGAGACATGTAGTGAAACAAGGGCAGCGTCAGAGAGAGTAAGAGACCAACATGTAGTGAAACAAGGGCAGCATCAGTGAGAGTAAGAGACATGTAGTGAAACAAGGGCAGCATCAGTGAGAGTAAGGGGCACAGCATGTAGTGAAACAAGGGCACCCTCGGAGAGAGTAAGGGACACAGCATGTAGTGAAACAAGGGCAGCATCAGAGAGAGTAAGGGACACAGCATGTAGTGAAACAAGGGCAGCGTCAGAGAGAGTAAGAGACCAACATGTAGTGAAACAAGGGCAGCATCAGAGAGTAAGAGACATGTAGTGAAACAAGGGCAGCATCAGAGAGAGTAAGAGACATGTAGTGAAACAAGGGCAGCATCAGAGAGTAAGAGACATGTAGTGAAACAAGGGCAGCATCAGAGAGAGTAAGAGACATGTAGTGAAACAAGGGCAGCATCAGAGAGAGTAAGAGACATGTAGTGAAACAAGGGCAGCGTCAGAGAGAGTAAGAGACATGTAGTGAAACAAGGGCAGCATCAGAGAGAGTAAGAGACATGTAGTGAAACAAGGGCAGCGTCAGAGAGAGTAAGAGACCAACATGTAGTGAAACAAGGGCAGCATCAGTGAGAGTAAGAGACATGTAGTGAAACAAGGGCAGCATCAGTGAGAGTAAGGGGCACAGCATGTAGTGAAACAAGGGCACCCTCGGAGAGAGTAAGGGACACAGCATGTAGTGAAACAAGGGCAGCATCAGAGAGAGTAAGAGACATGTAGTGAAACAAGGGCAGCGTCAGAGAGAGTAAGAGACCAACATGTAGTGAAACAAGGGCAGCATCAGAGAGAGTAAGAGACATGTAGTGAAACAAGGGCAGCATCAGAGAGAGTAAGAGACATGTAGTGAAACAAGGGCAGCATCAGAGAGAGTAAGAGACATGTAGTGAAACAAGGGCAGCATCAGAGAGTAAGAGACATGTAGTGAAACAAGGGCAGCATCAGAGAGAGTAAGAGACATGTAGTGAAACAAGGGCAGCGTCAGAGAGAGTAAGAGACATGTAGTGAAACAAGGGCAGCATCAGAGAGAGTAAGAGACCAACATGTAGTGAAACAAGGGCAGCATCAGAGAGAGTAAGAGACCAACATGTAGTGAAACAAGGGCAGCATCAGAGAGAGTAAGAGACCAACATGTAGTGAAACAAGGGCAGCATCAGAGAGAGTAAGAGACATGTAGTGAAACAAGGGCAGCATCAGAGAGTAAGAGACATGTAGTGAAACAAGGGCAGCATCAGAGAGTAAGAGACATGTAGTGAAACAAGGGCAGCATCAGAGAGAGTAAGGGGCACGGCATGTAGTGAAACAAGGGCACCCTCGGAGAGAGTAAGAGACATGTAGTGAAACAAGGGCAGCATCAGAGAGAGTAAGGGGCACAGCATGTAGTGAAACAAGGGCACCCTCGGAGAGAGTAAGAGACCAACATGTAGTGAAACAAGGGCAGCATCAGAGAGAGTAAGAGACATGTAGTGAAACAAGGGCAGCATCAGAGAGAGTAAGAGACATGTAGTGAAACAAGGGCAGCATCAGAGAGAGTAAGAGACATGTAGTGAAACAAGGGCAGCATCAGAGAGAGTAAGAGACATGTAGTGAAACAAGGGCAGCATCAGAGAGTAAGAGACATGTAGTGAAACAAGGGCAGCATCAGAGAGAGTAAGAGACATGTAGTGAAACAAGGGCAGCATCAGAGAGAGTAAGGGGCACAGCATGTAGTGAAACAAGGGCAGCATCAGCGAGAGTAAGGGGCACAGCATGTAGTGAAACAAGGGCACCCTCGGAGAGAGTAAGAGACATGTAGTGAAACAAGGGCACCCTCGGAGAGAGTAAGAGACCAACATGTAGTGAAACAAGGGCAGCATCAGAGAGTAAGAGACATGTAGTGAAACAAGGGCAGCATCAGAGAGTAAGAGACATGTAGTGAAACAAGGGCAGCATCAGAGAGTAAGAGACATGTAGTGAAACAAGGGCAGCATCAGAGAGAGTAAGAGACATGTAGTGAAACAAGGGCAGCGTCAGAGAGAGTAAGAGACATGTAGTGAAACAAGGGCAGCATCAGAGAGAGTAAGAGACATGTAGTGAAACAAGGGCAGCATCAGAGAGAGTAAGAGACATGTAGTGAAACAAGGGCAGCATCAGAGAGAGTAAGAGACCAACATGTAGTGAAACAAGGGCAGCATCAGAGAGAGTAAGAGACATGTAGTGAAACAAGGGCAGCATCAGAGAGTAAGAGACATGTAGTGAAACAAGGGCAGCATCAGAGAGTAAGAGACATGTAGTGAAACAAGGGCAGCATCAGAGAGTAAGAGACATGTAGTGAAACAAGGGCAGCGTCAGAGAGAGTAAGAGACATGTAGTGAAACAAGGGCAGCATCAGAGAGAGTAAGAGACATGTAGTGAAACAAGGGCAGCATCAGAGAGTAAGAGACACGTAGTGAAACAAGGGCAGCATCAGAGAGAGTAAGAGACCAACATGTAGTGAAACAAGGGCAGCATCAGAGAGAGTAAGAGACCAACATGTAGTGAAACAAGGGCAGCATCAGAGAGAGTAAGAGACCAACATGTAGTGAAACAAGGGCAGCATCAGAGAGAGTAAGAGACACGTAGTGAAACAAGGGCAGCATCAGAGAGAGTAAGAGACCAACATGTAGTGAAACAAGGGCAGCATCAGAGAGAGTAAGAGACATGTAGTGAAACAAGGGCAGCATCAGAGAGAGTAAGAGACATGTAGTGAAACAAGGGCAGCATCAGAGAGAGTAAGAGACATGTAGTGAAACAAGGGCAGCATCAGAGAGAGTAAGAGACATGTAGTGAAACAAGGGCAGCATCAGAGAGAGTAAGAGACATGTAGTGAAACAAGGGCAGCATCAGAGAGAGTAAGAGACATGTAGTGAAACAAGGGCAGCATCAGAGAGAGTAAGAGACATGTAGTGAAACAAGGGCAGCATCAGAGAGAGTAAGAGACATGTAGTGAAACAAGGGCAGCGTCAGAGAGAGTAAGAGACATGTAGTGAAACAAGGGCAGCGTCAGAGAGAGTAAGAGACCAACATGTAGTGAAACAAGGGCAGCATCAGAGAGAGTAAGAGACCAACATGTAGTGAAACAAGGGCAGCATCAGAGAGAGTAAGAGACCAACATGTAGTGAAACAAGGGCAGCATCAGAGAGAGTAAGAGACATGTAGTGAAACAAGGGCAGCATCAGAGAGTAAGAGACATGTAGTGAAACAAGGGCAGCATCAGAGAGTAAGAGACATGTAGTGAAACAAGGGCAGCATCAGAGAGAGTAAGGGGCACGGCATGTAGTGAAACAAGGGCACCCTCGGAGAGAGTAAGAGACATGTAGTGAAACAAGGGCAGCATCAGAGAGAGTAAGGGGCACAGCATGTAGTGAAACAAGGGCACCCTCGGAGAGAGTAAGAGACCAACATGTAGTGAAACAAGGGCAGCATCAGAGAGAGTAAGAGACATGTAGTGAAACAAGGGCAGCATCAGAGAGAGTAAGAGACATGTAGTGAAACAAGGGCAGCATCAGAGAGAGTAAGAGACATGTAGTGAAACAAGGGCAGCATCAGAGAGAGTAAGAGACATGTAGTGAAACAAGGGCAGCATCAGAGAGAGTAAGAGACATGTAGTGAAACAAGGGCAGCATCAGAGAGTAAGAGACATGTAGTGAAACAAGGGCAGCGTCAGAGAGAGTAAGAGACCAACATGTAGTGAAACAAGGGCAGCATCAGAGAGAGTAAGAGACATGTAGTGAAACAAGGGCAGCATCAGAGAGAGTAAGAGACATGTAGTGAAACAAGGGCAGCATCAGAGAGTAAGAGACATGTAGTGAAACAAGGGCAGCGTCAGAGAGAGTAAGAGACCAACATGTAGTGAAACAAGGGCAGCATCAGAGAGTAAGAGACCAACATGTAGTGAAACAAGGGCAGCATCAGAGAGAGTAAGAGACATGTAGTGAAACAAGGGCAGCATCAGAGAGAGTAAGAGACATGTAGTGAAACAAGGGCAGCATCAGAGAGAGTAAGGGGCACAGCATGTAGTGAAACAAGGGCAGCATCAGCGAGAGTAAGGGGCACAGCATGTAGTGAAACAAGGGCACCCTCGGAGAGAGTAAGAGACATGTAGTGAAACAAGGGCACCCTCGGAGAGAGTAAGAGACCAACATGTAGTGAAACAAGGGCAGCATCAGAGAGTAAGAGACATGTAGTGAAACAAGGGCAGCATCAGAGAGTAAGAGACATGTAGTGAAACAAGGGCAGCATCAGAGAGTAAGAGACATGTAGTGAAACAAGGGCAGCATCAGAGAGAGTAAGAGACATGTAGTGAAACAAGGGCAGCGTCAGAGAGAGTAAGAGACATGTAGTGAAACAAGGGCAGCATCAGAGAGAGTAAGAGACCAACATGTAGTGAAACAAGGGCAGCATCAGAGAGAGTAAGAGACATGTAGTGAAACAAGGGCAGCATCAGAGAGTAAGAGACATGTAGTGAAACAAGGGCAGCATCAGAGAGTAAGAGACATGTAGTGAAACAAGGGCAGCATCAGAGAGTAAGAGACATGTAGTGAAACAAGGGCAGCGTCAGAGAGAGTAAGAGACATGTAGTGAAACAAGGGCAGCATCAGAGAGAGTAAGAGACATGTAGTGAAACAAGGGCAGCATCAGAGAGTAAGAGACACGTAGTGAAACAAGGGCAGCATCAGAGAGAGTAAGAGACCAACATGTAGTGAAACAAGGGCAGCATCAGAGAGAGTAAGAGACCAACATGTAGTGAAACAAGGGCAGCATCAGAGAGAGTAAGAGACACGTAGTGAAACAAGGGCAGCATCAGAGAGAGTAAGAGACCAACATGTAGTGAAACAAGGGCAGCATCAGAGAGAGTAAGAGACATGTAGTGAAACAAGGGCAGCATCAGAGAGAGTAAGAGACATGTAGTGAAACAAGGGCAGCATCAGCGAGAGTAAGATACATGTAGTGAAACAAGGGCAGCATCAGAGAGAGTAAGTGACATGTAGTGAAACAAGGGCAGCATCAGAGAGAGTAAGAGACATGTAGTGAAACAAGGGCAGCATCAGAGAGAGTAAGAGACATGTAGTGAAACAAGGGCAGCATCAGAGAGAGTAAGAGACCAACATGTAGTGAAACAAGGGCAGCATCAGAGAGAGTAAGAGACCAACATGTAGTGAAACAAGGGCAGCATCAGAGAGAGTAAGAGACCAACATGTAGTGAAACAAGGGCAGCATCAGAGAGAGTAAGAGACATGTAGTGAAACAAGGGCAGCATCAGAGAGTAAGAGACATGTAGTGAAACAAGGGCAGCATCAGAGAGAGTAAGAGACATGTAGTGAAACAAGGGCAGCATCAGAGAGAGTAAGAGACCAACATGTAGTGAAACAAGGGCAGCATCAGAGAGAGTAAGAGACATGTAGTGAAACAAGGGCAGCATCAGAGAGAGTAAGAGACATGTAGTGAAACAAGGGCAGCATCAGAGAGTAAGAGACATGTAGTGAAACAAGGGCAGCATCAGAGAGAGTAAGAGACCAACATGTAGTGAAACAAGGGCAGCATCAGAGAGAGTAAGAGACCAACATGTAGTGAAACAAGGGCAGCATCAGAGAGAGTAAGAGACCAACATGTAGTGAAACAAGGGCAGCATCAGAGAGAGTAAGAGACATGTAGTGAAACAAGGGCAGCATCAGAGAGAGTAAGAGACATGTAGTGAAACAAGGGCAGCATCAGAGAGAGTAAGAGACATGTAGTGAAACAAGGGCAGCATCAGAGAGAGTAAGAGACATGTAGTGAAACAAGGGCACCCTCGGAGAGAGTAAGAGACATGTAGTGAAACAAGGGCAGCATCAGAGAGTAAGAGACATGTAGTGAAACAAGGGCAGCGTCAGAGAGAGTAAGAGACATGTAGTGAAACAAGGGCAGCATCAGAGAGAGTAAGAGACATGTAGTGAAACAAGGGCAGCATCAGAGAGAGTAAGATACCAACATGTAGTTAAACAAGGGCAGCATCAGAGAGAGTAAGAGACATGTAGTGAAACAAGGGCAGCATCAGAGAGAGTAAGAGACATGTAGTGAAACAAGGGCAGCATCAGAGAGTAAGAGACATGTAGTGAAACAAGGGCAGCATCAGAGAGTAAGATACCAACATGTAGTTAAACAAGGGCAGCATCAGAGAGAGTAAGAGACATGTAGTGAAACAAGGGCAGCATCAGAGAGAGTAAGAGACATGTAGTGAAACAAGGGCAGCATCAGAGAGAGTAAGAGACATGTAGTGAAACAAGGGCAGCATCAGAGAGAGTAAGAGACATGTAGTGAAACAAGGGCAGCATCAGAGAGAGTAAGAGACATGTAGTGAAACAAGGGCAGCATCAGAGAGAGTAAGAGACCAACATGTAGTGAAACAAGGGCAGCATCAGAGAGAGTAAGAGACATGTAGTGAAACAAGGGCAGCATCAGAGAGTAAGAGACATGTAGTGAAACAAGGGCAGCATCAGAGAGAGTAAGGGACATGTAGTGAAACAAGGGCAGCATCAGAGAGAGTAAGAGACATGTAGTGAAACAAGGGCAGCATCAGCGAGAGTAAGGGACCGGCATGTAGTGAAACAAGGGCACCCTCGGAGAGAGTAAGAGACATGTAGTGAAACAAGGGCAGCATCAGAGAGAGTAAGAGACATGTAGTGAAACAAGGGCAGCATCAGAGAGAGTAAGAGACATGTAGTGAAACAAGGGCAGCATCAGAGAGAGTAAGAGACCAACATGTAGTGAAACAAGGGCAGCATCAGAGAGAGTAAGAGACATGTAGTGAAACAAGGGCAGCATCAGAGAGTAAGAGACATGTAGTGAAACAAGGGCAGCATCAGAGAGAGTAAGAGACATGTAGTGAAACAAGGGCAGCATCAGAGAGTAAGAGACCAACATGTAGTGAAACAAGGGCAGCGTCAGAGAGAGTAAGAGACATGTAGTGAAACAAGGGCAGCATCAGAGAGTAAGAGACATGTAGTGAAACAAGGGCAGCATCAGAGAGTAAGAGACATGTAGTGAAACAAGGGCAGCATCAGAGAGAGTAAGAGACATGTAGTGAAACAAGGGCAGCGTCAGAGAGAGTAAGAGACCAACATGTAGTGAAACAAGGGCAGCATCAGAGAGAGTAAGAGACCAACATGTAGTGAAACAAGGGCAGCATCAGAGAGAGTAAGAGACCAACATGTAGTGAAACAAGGGCAGCATCAGAGAGAGTAAGAGACCAACATGTAGTGAAACAAGGGCAGCATCAGAGAGTAAGAGACATGTAGTGAAACAAGGGCAGCGTCAGAGAGAGTAAGAGACATGTAGTGAAACAAGGGCAGCATCAGAGAGAGTAAGAGACATGTAGTGAAACAAGGGCAGCATCAGAGAGAGTAAGAGACCAACATGTAGTGAAACAAGGGCAGCATCAGAGAGTAAGAGACATGTAGTGAAACAAGGGCAGCATCAGAGAGAGTAAGAGACATGTAGTGAAACAAGGGCAGCATCAGAGAGAGTAAGAGACATGTAGTGAAACAAGGGCAGCGTCAGAGAGAGTAAGAGACCAACATGTAGTGAAACAAGGGCAGCGTCAGAGAGAGTAAGAGACATGTAGTGAAACAAGGGCAGCATCAGAGAGAGTAAGAGACCAACATGTAGTGAAACAAGGGCAGCATCAGAGAGAGTAAGAGACCAACATGTAGTGAAACAAGGGCAGCATCAGAGAGAGTAAGAGACATGTAGTGAAACAAGGGCAGCATCAGAGAGAGTAAGAGACATGTAGTGAAACAAGGGCAGCATCAGAGAGAGTAAGAGACATGTAGTGAAACAAGGGCAGCATCAGAGAGTAAGAGACATGTAGTGAAACAAGGGCAGCATCAGAGAGAGTAAGAGACATGTAGTGAAACAAGGGCAGCATCAGAGAGTAAGAGACATGTAGTGAAACAAGGGCAGCATCAGAGAGAGTAAGAGACCAACATGTAGTGAAACAAGGGCAGCATCAGAGAGAGTAAGAGACATGTAGTGAAACAAGGGCAGCATCAGAGAGAGTAAGAGACATGTAGTGAAACAAGGGCAGCATCAGAGAGAGTAAGAGACATGTAGTGAAACAAGGGCAGCATCAGAGAGTAAGAGACATGTAGTGAAACAAGGGCAGCATCAGAGAGAGTAAGAGACATGTAGTGAAACAAGGGCAGCATCAGAGAGAGTAAGAGACCAACATGTAGTGAAACAAGGGCAGCGTCAGAGAGAGTAAGAGACATTTAGTGAAACAAGGGCAGCATCAGAGAGAGTAAGAGACATGTAGTGAAACAAGGGCAGCATCAGAGAGAGTAAGAGACATGTAGTGAAACAAGGGCAGCATCAGAGAGAGTAAGAGACATGTAGTGAAACAAGGGCAGCATCAGAGAGAGTAAGAGACATGTAGTGAAACAAGGGCAGCATCAGAGAGAGTAAGAGACATGTAGTGAAACAAGGGCAGCATCAGAGAGTAAGAGACATGTAGTGAAACAAGGGCAGCATCAGAGAGTAAGAGACATGTAGTGAAACAAGGGCAGCATCATAGAGAGTAAGAGACATGTAGTGAAACAAGGGCAGCATCAGAGAGAGTAAGAGACACGTAGTGAAACAAGGGCAGCATCAGAGAGAGTAAGAGACCAACATGTAGTGAAACAAGGGCAGCATCAGAGAGAGTAAGAGACATGTAGTGAAACAAGGGCAGCATCAGAGAGAGTAAGAGACATGTAGTGAAACAAGGGCAGCATCAGAGAGAGTAAGAGACATGTAGTGAAACAAGGGCAGCATCAGAGAGAGTAAGAGACATGTAGTGAAACAAGGGCAGCATCAGAGAGAGTAAGAGACATGTAGTGAAACAAGGGCAGCATCAGAGAGTAAGAGACATGTAGTGAAACAAGGGCAGCATCAGAGAGTAAGAGACATGTAGTGAAACAAGGGCAGCATCAGAGAGAGTAAGAGACATGTAGTGAAACAAGGGCAGCATCAGAGAGTAAGAGACATGTAGTGAAACAAGGGCAGCATCAGAGAGAGTAAGAGACATGTAGTGAAACAAGGGCAGCATCAGAGAGAGTAAGAGACCAACATGTAGTGAAACAAGGGCAGCATCAGAGAGAGTAAGAGACATGTAGTGAAACAAGGGCAGCATCAGAGAGTAAGAGACATGTAGTGAAACAAGGGCAGCATCAGAGAGAGTAAGGGACATGTAGTGAAACAAGGGCAGCATCAGAGAGAGTAAGAGACATGTAGTGAAACAAGGGCAGCATCAGCGAGAGTAAGGGACCGGCATGTAGTGAAACAAGGGCACCCTCGGAGAGAGTAAGAGACATGTAGTGAAACAAGGGCAGCATCAGAGAGAGTAAGAGACATGTAGTGAAACAAGGGCAGCATCAGAGAGAGTAAGAGACATGTAGTGAAACAAGGGCAGCATCAGAGAGAGTAAGAGACCAACATGTAGTGAAACAAGGGCAGCATCAGAGAGAGTAAGAGACATGTAGTGAAACAAGGGCAGCATCAGAGAGTAAGAGACATGTAGTGAAACAAGGGCAGCATCAGAGAGAGTAAGAGACATGTAGTGAAACAAGGGCAGCATCAGAGAGTAAGAGACCAACATGTAGTGAAACAAGGGCAGCGTCAGAGAGAGTAAGAGACCAACATGTAGTGAAACAAGGGCAGCATCAGAGAGTAAGAGACCAACATGTAGTGAAACAAGGGCAGCATCAGAGAGTAAGAGACATGTAGTGAAACAAGGGCAGCATCAGAGAGAGTAAGAGACATGTAGTGAAACAAGGGCAGCATCAGAGAGAGTAAGAGACATGTAGTGAAACAAGGGCAGCGTCAGAGAGAGTAAGAGACATGTAGTGAAACAAGGGCAGCATCAGAGAGTAAGAGACATGTAGTGAAACAAGGGCAGCATCAGAGAGAGTAAGAGACCAACATGTAGTGAAACAAGGGCAGCATCAGAGAGTAAGAGACATGTAGTGAAACAAGGGCAGCATCAGAGAGTAAGAGACATGTAGTGAAACAAGGGCAGCGTCAGAGAGAGTAAGAGACATGTAGTGAAACAAGGGCAGCATCAGAGAGAGTAAGAGACATGTAGTGAAACAAGGGCAGCGTCAGAGAGAGTAAGAGACATGTAGTGAAACAAGGGCAGCATCAGAGAGAGTAAGAGACATGTAGTGAAACAAGGGCAGCATCAGAGAGAGTAAGAGACCAACATGTAGTGAAACAAGGGCAGCATCAGAGAGTAAGAGACATGTAGTGAAACAAGGGCAGCATCAGAGAGAGTAAGAGACATGTAGTGAAACAAGGGCAGCATCAGAGAGTAAGAGACATGTAGTGAAACAAGGGCAGCATCAGAGAGTAAGAGACATGTAGTGAAACAAGGGCAGCGTCAGAGAGAGTAAGAGACATGTAGTGAAACAAGGGCAGCATCAGAGAGAGTAAGAGACATGTAGTGAAACAAGGGCAGCATCAGAGAGAGTAAGAGACATGTAGTGAAACAAGGGCAGCATCAGAGAGAGTAAGAGACATGTAGTGAAACAAGGGCAGCATCAGAGAGAGTAAGAGACATGTAGTGAAACAAGGGCAGCATCAGAGAGTAAGAGACCAACATGTAGTGAAACAAGGGCAGCGTCAGAGAGAGTAAGAGACATGTAGTGAAACAAGGGCAGCATCAGAGAGAGTAAGAGACCAACATGTAGTGAAACAAGGGCAGCATCAGAGAGAGTAAGAGACATGTAGTGAAACAAGGGCAGCATCAGAGAGAGTAAGAGACCAACATGTAGTGAAACAAGGGCAGCATCAGAGAGAGTAAGAGACATGTAGTGAAACAAGGGCAGCATCAGAGAGAGTAAGAGACATGTAGTGAAACAAGGGCAGCATCAGAGAGTAAGAGACCAACATGTAGTGAAACAAGGGCAGCATCAGAGAGTAAGAGACCAACATGTAGTGAAACAAGGGCAGCATCAGAGAGAGTAAGAGACATGTAGTGAAACAAGGGCAGCATCAGAGAGTAAGAGACATGTAGTGAAACAAGGGCAGCGTCAGAGAGAGTAAGAGACATGTAGTGAAACAAGGGCAGCATCAGAGAGTAAGAGACATGTAGTGAAACAAGGGCAGCATCAGAGAGTAAGAGACCAACATGTAGTGAAACAAGGGCAGCATCAGAGAGAGTAAGAGACATGTAGTGAAACAAGGGCAGCATCAGAGAGAGTAAGAGACATGTAGTGAAACAAGGGCAGCATCAGAGAGAGTAAGAGACCAACATGTAGTGAAACAAGGGCAGCATCAGAGAGTAAGAGACATGTAGTGAAACAAGGGCAGCATCAGAGAGAGTAAGAGACATGTAGTGAAACAAGGGCAGCGTCAGAGAGAGTAAGAGACATGTAGTGAAACAAGGGCAGCATCAGAGAGAGTAAGAGACATGTAGTGAAACAAGGGCAGCATCAGAGAGAGTAAGAGACATGTAGTGAAACAAGGGCAGCATCAGAGAGAGTAAGAGACATGTAGTGAAACAAGGGCAGCATCAGAGAGAGTAAGAGACCAACATGTAGTGAAACAAGGGCAGCATCAGAGAGAGTAAGAGACATGTAGTGAAACAAGGGCAGCATCAGAGAGAGTAAGAGACCAACATGTAGTGAAACAAGGGCAGCATCAGAGAGAGTAAGAGACATGTAGTGAAACAAGGGCAGCATCAGAGAGAGTAAGAGACCAACATGTAGTGAAACAAGGGCAGCATCAGAGAGAGTAAGAGACATGTAGTGAAACAAGGGCAGCGTCAGAGAGTAAGAGACATGTAGTGAAACAAGGGCAGCATCAGAGAGAGTAAGAGACTTGTAGTGAAACAAGGGCAGCATCAGAGAGAGTAAGAGACATGTAGTGAAACAAGGGCAGCATCAGAGAGTAAGAGACCAACATGTAGTGAAACAAGGGCAGCATCAGAGAGAGTAAGAGACATGTAGTGAAACAAGGGCAGCGTCAGAGAGAGTAAGAGACCAACATGTAGTGAAAAAAGGGGTTTGCACACAAGGTCCGTGAAAGTGCTTAAAAGTGCTTGATTTTTGACACACAAAAAAGTTGAGGCCTGGAATTCCTTAAACGGCTCATTTTGTTTTAACGAGGTTGTTACAAAGGATCAGATTAAACCGAATATATATATTTATTGATTGATATATATTGCATAATATTTGTATATCGTTTGATATCCCTTGTATATTCCTTGTACATATACACGGAATATCCCTTTAGCCTAGTACAGACCATAATATTTCATTCTCCTATTGGACAGCGGTCCACAGGCGCCAAGGCCATGCCTCCAAAGTCAGGTTCAAAGTCACCGCCGGGGACATGCCTGGACATGAATGGTATTGCGCAAGGATATGAGACAGGAATAAAGCTGGTACTAGTTTATTCATCTAAGCGTATAAATACGGCGCAGGTGAATACAGAAGTATGTTACCCAATAAGTTGAAGCCTCACCCACGATACTACGTGCGGTGAAGTATGGCCTGTTTGGCCCAAATAGAGCATTGAGACCGCGTGCGAATTAATAACTGAAGTGTCAGAGTTTGGCGCTATACCGTCGAGTGCGACATATTCTATTAAGTCAGTAATAGTCTAATTGTGTATAGTGTATCGTGCGGCTAAAGTTCTACAGTGACCAGCATCACCAACGCTTCCTCGTACCAGCTAGAGTGCTTATCCAGGCTGGGCTGCTTTCATGGCGCTTTCACCCGAGGAGCCCTAGACGAGGACCGTGTGGACATGTACACTGGATTAATCTACCCGACGACTACATAGCCCTTTGCGGCTGGATTATATTTGCTTTTGGTCCTGTGATTAATGGAGCGGAGAA
>NW_028173865.1:0-13271 GCF_963971535.1 Notolepis coatsorum | reverse complement strand
CCACGGTGAACAACAACACTGTGGCTGCTGCTGCTCCTCCCTCCCTCCCTCCCTCCCTCCCTCCCTCCCTCCCTCCCTCCCTGCTCCTCCGCCGGTCCTCGCTCCCCTCCCTCCCTCCCTCCCTCCCCTCCCTGCTCCTCCGCCAGCCCTCTCTCCCCTCCCTCCCTCCCTCCCTCCCTCCCTCCCTCCCTGCTCCTCCGCCGGTCCTCGCTCCCCTCCCGCCTCCGTTACTTGAGGCCCCGCAAGTTAGCGTCGCTCGGAAATGGGTTTAATCTCTGCGAGCACACAGCATCCACCTCGCCGGAGATAAGGAGGTGTGTGTGTGTGTGTGTGTGGGGGGGGGGGGCGTTTGGAGATGACCCACACCAACTACGACGTTTGCACACATACGCATCAATACCCCCCCCCCCCCCTCCCACATCTACACACCCTGACAACCTTTGCCGATCTTCTATGAATGACTATTACTACTCCCTGTTTCTATACTGTATACAGGACACACACACACACACACACACACACACACACACACACACACACACACACACACACACACACACACACACACACACACGCGTACACACACACACACACACGCACACGCACACGCACACACACACATATACACACACACAATGAATAAATGAAGCCATGTGAAGCCTTGTTGTTTTGCATGTCTGATTTCCAGCAGTGATAAAGACACAAAATAAACAAAATAGTGGCATAATTATTATAGACGGGCATAAAATGAACAGATGATTGACAGTAAATCCTCCCCGAAAGTGTGTAACAGATTTCTATCATTAAAATCTATGAAATTCTTTTTTGAATAGATGTCTTACTGATTATGGATAGATTTCTGACATTCAAATCTAGAGAAGACCATTCGCAGGTTTCTGACCAAATAAAAGCAAACACATAAAGTGCAGCAATAGAACGAGTGTAGGACGGGGGGGGGGGGGGGGGTCCCTGGAACAGACTGGTATGAACTGGGGGTCCGTGGGCCGATGAAGGATCACTGTTGGGGTCCTTGAAGAGGTTTGAGACCCAGTGACATGAGCCTCGTTCGGGCCTGAGAGTCGGGCGCAGCGGGCATCGCCTCGAGGTGCCCTTCCACATGTGACCGATGTGTTTGGACACATACATGTAGAAATACTGCGCCTACTGTAGGCCGAGCGACAGGCGTGACGCAGAAGGAAACATTAAAGAAGCCGTGTACCTCCTCGGCCTGGAAGATCATAATTTTAAATATTTATTCATATTTAACTGGCTATGAAACTCGACATCTTGCGAATTACATCTCGTAAATAGTTTACAATCAAATCCAAAACGTGTGTTTTACTCATGAACTTGTAATTTATGGAAAATGTTTTGGATGACGAGCAAACAGCTTTTTTTTTTTTACATCTCTCCTCCTCGGGCTAAAGCAGAAGCACACGTCTCATATAAATGTATGTCTTTGCTTACAGTCTCACTCTCAAAGCGCGCCTCGCCTCCACACTGTGTGTTTTTTGGAACATATTGGGCGCAGCACCGACGCAAACCCGCTCAAAATCTTGATGAGACATTGTGTGTCGTCTTGTGTGTCGTCTTGTGTGTCGTCTTGTGTGTCGTCTTGTGCGTCGTCTTGTGTGTCGTCTTGTGTGTCGTCTTGTCCTCGTTGGTCGGGAATGAAATTGAAGAGAATGAAGATATACACGGATATGCATTTTGATCCACAACGCATTATGTTTGCATGACTGCCACACGACAGCCGGTTAACTTTCACTGCCACACGACAGAAGGTTAGCCCTTTACTATCACACAACCGACGGCGATGCTCCATCATTAGCATCCTTAGCTCCGCAAATCGCCGTCGGTTGTGTGATAGTAAAGGGGCTAACCTTCTGTATCGTCACAGTGAAAGTTAACCGGCTGTCGTGTGGCAGTGAAAGGGTTATTAACTATCAGCAGGAAAAGGCCATCATGTGCACAACGCCGTTGTTTGTATGGAACGTGGTTAGTCTATATTAATCAATATATTAATCAATACGCCCACTCGCTCGCTGTGTGAATTCTGCAAAACAATGATCTGCTTGTGCTCAGCTTGTCTTGGACTTGGGCCGAGGTTTAACTCTGTTGGGCATCCACCCTGCCTTTTCAATATTATACAGAAGTTAACTTCTTAAGGCTGCAAGACTTATAATTGACCCATAAATGATACCAACTAGTGCTGTCAGTGCAGGATTTGTAATTAATTAATCTAATTAATTGCATTTTAATCGCATAACCATTTTAGGCCTGATATTCTATATTCTATAATCATATTTCACATGGCATGTGTCCGGATGGCAGAATTCAGTACTGTACCTACAAAACCTTCTGTTTAATCATCTTCCATTTATTCATTTGCTTAGATTTTTTTAGGTCTGGTCAATTTTAGCATGGTCACAGTCAAATATAAAAAATGTTTTATTGATATTCTCCTTTGGTTCATTACAATGTACTCAAGCCTCGTAACAGACACAGTATTTCTGACACAATACATTCCCTGAGATCCATAGATGTCCCTAGAATCAGATACCAAGAACATGGCAAATGGTCCATATTAAAAAAAAGTCTGTAAATGTGTATTCTACAGTACGTCTTATGGAATGAATGAGATAAAAAAATAATAATTTTTTTTTATTTTGAGTATTTTCATAACGCAATAATTTGCTGTGTAATTAATTAATCTAATTAACGCGATAAACTGACAGCACCAACATTTAAATACTTTCTTTTTTATTTAGTATTTTCTAGAGGTTGACAGGTTCAAATTGTACTTATTAACCTTCATGTTACAGATTTCTGTCTGTTTTATTAGCTGTCTTTAAAGTGCTTTAGCAGGCTCATTCATTAAGCTAGCATGAAGATACAGGTACAGTGGCGGCTGGTCAATTCTTCTCCAGGAGGGGCGCTATACCAAACATTTTGCAAACATGTACAAGGCACGCATTGGCGAATATTATCACCATTGCCATCAATCAATATATGATCACAGTCAGTCAATGCAACCACGTTTCAATAGCCCTACACAAACACGCACAGCTCTCTCTAGCAGGTCCAGGCTCTGCTGTAGGCCGTCTGCTGTGGGGACAACACCACCCTCTCCCTCTCCCTCTCCCTCTCCCTCTCCCTCTCCCTCTCCCTCTCCTCTCCCTCTCCCTCTCCCTCCCTCTCTCTCTCCCTCTCACCCTCTCTCTCTCTCTCTCTCTCTCTCTCTCTCTCTCTCCTCTCTCTCTCTCTCTCTCTCTCCTCTCTCTCTCTCTCTCTCTCTCTCTCTCTCTCTCTCTCTCTCTCCTCTCTCTCTCTCTCTCCCTGTTAGAGCGATGCTGTGTTGTTGTTCTTACCGAACCAGCTAACTACTAGCAGACAACCAGACAACTACTAGCAGACCGTATTTCCTCGAGGCGATGTCACATGCCACTCTCAGCCAATAGAGTGACTACTTCGGGCACTAGACCAAGCGCTCTCGGATATCGTATTTGAATGTGTTGTGTGTATTTATTTACACACACACACAGGACTTTAGAGGGGCAGGTGCTCAAAGGCTGAAAAGGGCACTGGGCCTGTGCTATTTTTGGGGGCCCTTTTTGGGCGGGGAGGGGCCTTTTTATGCTTTTTGGGGGGTTTTGGTGATCAAATATTGAATATTGAACTATAATAATCAGTGCAGGAGCTCACTTATCCTTGAAAGACACTTTTATCACTGACTTAAAAGGCCCATACATCTCCATAAATGTTCAGGGCGGAGGGAATAAGTGCTTACCCTACAGACCCCAAGTCTGTTAGGACAGCAGACTCGGTGGGCACTGCTCAAAACTTACCTTTTTAAAATAGCTTTTAAATGAATTATTATCTTTATTTCATTGTCTTGTTTTTCTTTATTTCTATAGATTTTACTTAAATATTTTATTATACTTTGTATTATACATTTTACTCAACCTCAGCCAATCACGCACTGCCCACTAACCAAGGGAAAAAAGTATTGCTTCTCAGCGCAGAGATCTATCTGTCTGATGAAAAAGAACAGCTTCAATTATAGTCAAGCGCCGCATTTTTTGGCAGTAACAGTAAAGGCGTTATTCAGATTGGAAGAGTAATCTGTTAGATTACTCGTTACTGAAAAAACGAACTCTGTTAGTTACCCGTTATTTATAACGCCGATATTCCCATCACTGGATGTCACAGTATGATGTCATAATCAAACATTCTAGAACATTTGTGATGTCACAGTATGATGTCATAATCAAACATTCTAGAACATTTGTGATGTCACAGTATGGTCATAATAGCAAATTTTTTAACATTTGTGATGTCACAGTATGATGTCATAATAGTACATTCTAGAACATTTGTGATGTCACAGTATGATGTCATAATAGAACATTCTAGAACATTTGTGATGTCACAGTATGATAGACATTCTAGAACATTTGTGATGTCACAGTATGATGTCATAATAGTACATTCTAGAACATTTGTGATGTCACAGTATGATGTCATAATAGAACATTCTAGAACATTTGTGTACAGTATATATTCAACAATTCTCTCAGAGGTTCTCAGATCTCAGAAGACTACTTGTCTGTAAGCTTGAATATATTCTGTAGATACCATTTTAAAATCACCACCTGGAAAAGGAAACAATGTCCTGTACAATCCTTAATGAGGGAAGGTTCTGTGATGTGGTTATTAAAGTCAACAGCACTGAGTTGAATGCCCACAAGGCCCTCCTGTGTGACTGCAGTGACTATTTCAGGTAAGTTTAGCTTGGTTCAGGTTAGCTTGGTTAGTAAACAGATACCATACTGTACTTTTACTGTAAACAGATACTATACTGTACTTCTACTGTAAACAGATACTATACTGTACATATACTGTAAAAAGATAATATACTGTACTTCTACTGTAAAATGATAATATACTGTACTTTTACTGTAACCAGATACTATACTGTACTTCTACTGTAAACAGATACTATACTGTATGTCTACTGTAAAAAGATACTATACTGTACTTCTACTGTAAACAGATACTATACTGTACTTCTACTGTAAACATATACTATACTGTAAAAAGATACTATACTGTACTTCTACTGTAAACAGATACCATACTGTACTTCTACTGTAAAAAATACTATAATGTACTTCTACTGTAAACCGATACTATACTGTACTTCTACTATAAACAGATACTATACTGCACTTCTACTGTAAAAAGATACTATACTTCTACTATGCTAAGACCCTATACTTCTACAGTGAACATATATATGACTACACAGGACAGAATGTTGCTTACTGTTTACTCATCAGATATCTCTATACTCTGCGTCCCACAGAGCCCTCTTCACTCGCTGGAGCGACTCAGAGAAAGCAGTCTACACTATCCCTGGGGTGTCCCCGGGTATGATGCAGCTCATCATAGAGTACGCCTACACCCGCTTTGTGCTGGTGACAGCAGAGAACGTGGAAGAGCTTCTGGTGGCTGCAGACCAGCTTCGCGTCACTGGCATAGTAGGAGCGTGCTCTGACTTCCTAGAGGGCCAGCTGTCTCTGGAAAACTGTGTCGGCATCTGGAGGTTGGTGGACATCTACTGCTGCCCTGACCTGAGGCGCAAGGCCCATCTCTTCATCGTGTGCCACTTTGAGGAGATGTTGCACGTCTCACAGGAGTTTGTGGAGCTGTCCCTGCAGCAACTGGTGGACATCATCGAGAGGGATGATCTGAACGTGAAGAGCGAGGAGACGGTGTTTGAGGCCGTCCTCCGTTGGATCGACCACTCCCGTGAGGAGCGTAAAACACACATCCCTTTGCTGCTGCCCAAGGTAACTAATTGTATTACTGTGCATTACATTAAAACAACACTAGGTTCCCTAGTACGGTGGTTCTCAAACATTTGGGTCCAAACTGTTCCCTAGCAACAGAAACCGTCTACAACCGATGTCTAAGTTGTACCCGCTGTCTCTTCCCAGGTTCGCATGGGCTTGATGAGGCCTGACTACTTGCTGAACAACATCCAGAACAACCCTGTGGTGAGGGACAGCCACGACTGCAGGGCCCTCATCCTCAGCTTCCTGAACCCCCCTGGCTCTGACAGGCTCCCAAACCCCCTGATGCGTCCACGCCTGCCCCAGGAGTTCCTATTGGCCATCGGAGGCTGGGGTGGCAGCATCCTGACCATGCAGGCTTACGATATCCGAGCCGGTGCATGGATAGACGTGAGCGTTGAGGGGGAGAGTCGCCGGACCAGCCTCGGCACAGCTTATCTCCACGGTCTGGTCTACTGCGTCGGCGGCCAGGACGGCGTACAGGATCTCAACACTGTGCGCAGGTTCAACCCCGTCACTCGCAGCTGGCTGCAGGCGGCTCCCATGCACTCACGCCGCAGTAGCCTCAGCGTGGTGGTGTTGGACGGCTGTATCTACGCCATGGGAGGGTGGGACGGACACGTGCTGAACACCGCCGAGCGCTACAAGCCTGAAACCAACCAGTGGACAGTGATCTCACCCATGCTGGAGCACAGGTGGGACGCCGGGGCAGCAGCCCTCCAGGGCAAGGTGGGTGGAACTGAGGGACACAGGGTGCTAGATGAACACAAGGAACGTTAGATCAGAAATCAGAAATGTCTTTATTGCCAAGTAAGCTTGCACATACAAAAGATGTGCATCAACATTAACAGACAATTAAAGTAGAATGAAATCAAATGGAATATATAAACTAAATTAGAATATTCTTTCTTATTACAGGTTTACATCTGTGGTGGCTTCAACTGGGAGGAGGATCTGCTCACAGCTGAGTGCTACAGCCCAGACACCGACCAGTGGACTCTGATCGCCCCCATGAGCAGCAGGCGTGACGGACTGGGAGTCGCTGCATACGGAGGACAAGTCTATGCGGTAGGTGCACACAGAGACAAATGCTTTATACTAGATATTTGTAGATATGTATCATTTGACTTTCAATGCTTCTGTGATGCCCTAATTTCCCTAAATGGATTAATAACGTGTCTGCCTGCCTTAACCACACACTAAAACATTCCTCTCATGTGTCCTGTCCTCAGGTGGGAGGGTGGGACCATGGAAACTACCTGCGTAGCGCGGAGGCCTACAGCCCCTTGACTGACACCTGGAGCGCCCTGCCTGCCATGCTCACCCCCCGCAGCCACTTTGGCATTGCGGTGCTGGACGACCTCCTCTTCGTGGTCGGAGGCAACAAGGGCTGCATCCCCATCTCCAACGTGGAGCGCTACGACCAGAGCAGCGACAAGTGGACTGTAGCCGAGGACATGAAGATCCCGTGCTGTGGCCAAAGCTGCTGCATAATGCATGGCCTGCCATTTTACATGAGCCAGTACGCTGCTCCCCGTGGAGGAGGAGGAGGAGGAGGAGGAGGAGGAGGAGAGGAGGAAGAGGAGGAAGAGTAGGAGGAGGAGGAGGAAGAGGAGGAGGAAGAGGAGGAGGAGGCAGCAGGGGATCCATCTAAGAACCTTAAACATTTATTAGACCAAAAGAAATCCTAGGAAATTAATAAATTACTATCAGCCAAAGGTGATGCATTTCTTTCTTCTAGTAATTCAGACAATATCGGGTTTTAGTTTGTGTAATGTAATGTAATGTAATATCTGTTTTTAGTTTGTGTAATGTAATGTGATATCTGTTTTTAGTTTGTGTAATGTAATGTAATATCTGTTTTTAGTTTGTGTAATGTAATGTAATATCTGTTTTTAGTTTGTGTAATGCACATAATATGGGAACTTTTATCCATATGCTAGCCCGGCATAGTTCTGACAGCTGTCACTTGTGCTACTGCGAAATAAATGACATACCGCTTTGTGTTGTCAACTGATAGAAATTGTGCGTTTCTCTATTCCGATGATTTCTACAATATAATATATATATAAATAACTGTCTTTTACTAGTACCTTACTACTATGTACTATGTTACTATCCGTATACTACCTACCATGCTAATATGTCTATTATACTATGCACTCAGGGTGTAACACTCAAGTTCAACACTATTTGACGAACAATGCCACTGACCATAAGCTGCCAGAGATGCACATCTCCTGCTGACCAGAAAACCACACACTTTTCTGATAGTGGGGTGCCTGGACACTCAGTCATTTAAAATGTATATGCGAAAGTCTCGTTTTACTTCTAATTTGAAGATAAGGATCTATAGAACAATTTTGGCTTGAGTGTCAAGGAACCAGTTGAATTTAATAAAAATGCATCCAAAATGGCCACAATCGAAATCATGAATTCTTTAAAAACATCTTAATGTTCACACAATTGCTGTGTAATATAATTTTGTATTGCTATTTTAAGTTAATACTGTGTGAGGAATCAACTGGAGTTCAAATATTGATGTTTTGAATATTCTGGTATGGCAAAAATCAAAGATGGCTGCAATTTCTGTATTTATGCTTCATACCTTTTATTCTATTGAACCTAGAATGGTGATGTTGGTGCCTGTACCTACTGTAGGTTTTCATGAATGAGTAATTGAATAAAAATAAAATAAACATGATTGGAGCATATCTTATATGATATTTCACACAATGAGACAATAAATATGTGGAGAACTAGAGTTAAATATGAGAACTGTAAACAACAGTTGATTGTGAAGAACAAACGATGATTGTGAAGAACGTCCTCATCACAAGAAAGGATCTGCATCTCGGCACCAATGTCCGCCATGCCAAAGACCTGATGGAGGTGTTGCTGAGCAATGGGAATCCCTTTGAAGACCTGGTTACATTAGACAATAAGGTGTGTGAGTCTGCGGCTGCTGCCGTATCTGTCCATCAACTCGAGTCTACGGGACAAGAGCAGTACAACAATTTCAGGAAGAGTGCTTGAATCAAATGAAAGACTTCTGACAGCACTGATCAAGCGAAATGCAGATGGGAAAGCTTTTATTGTGCTAGACACAATACACGTCAAGTAGAGATATTTCTGTTGACGAGCAGTTAGTTGCGCCAGGTGTAACAAGACATTTTATCATTCCTGTCAAATAAGTTGTTAACAGATGGACAGTTCCCAGATGACAAGGATGTCTACATCACTGCAGGTGATCAAGTCCACCATGTTGGAAACAGTCCACCAATGGATCAATGCAACCATGAGGAAGCTGACACTCGTGTCCTATAATACATCTCCTCCACGCCCTCCATACATAATCACTTGGGAGGGTGCATACTGATACAGATGTTTGTCGTAATCCTTCTGACTAATCTCCATCACATCATTTTAAGGGCCCTTTTCAGGCGGGGGGCCCCCTTTATGCTTTTTGGGGGGTTTTGGTGATCAAATATTGAATATTGAACTATAATAATCAGTGCAGGGGCTCACTTATCCTTGAAAGACACTTTTATCACTGACTTAAAAGGCCCATACATCTCCATAAATGTTCAGGGGGGAGGGAATAAGTGCTTACCCTACAGACCCCAAGAAGTACCCTATATTCTGTATTGTTTAATATAAATGCATTTTTTATTCCAATCCCGATTTGTATTTGAGATTCCCAAATCCCATCGGACTTGAATACTTCGTGTCCCTCAGTGAGTGTAATACCAGCATTCAACTGTATGCGCCACAGCGGTTTCTATCATCATCATCACCACCACCCACGCTATGCATAAAATATATAGGTCCGCGGAGAGGCACGCTGAGGAGGCCGTGCAAACTGCAATGGAATTGGAGTGCTTGCATTCTTTCATTTATTTGCATTTATTTTAAATTTGTTGGACCTTATGGTGTTCTTGTTCTGTTCTTGACTTATTGTTATGTTTTCTTCTTGACTTGTTTAAAGAAGACCTGTACGGCCCATGGGGACATTAACGTGTGTTGTCGGGCCTTATAAATAAATTTGATTTGATTTGATTTGGAATATGGGGCATCTCTCTCTCTTTACCTAATATTTTGATTCTATCCTGACATTTTTCAGTTGGAAGGGCAGTCTATATGCGTAACGGTAACAATTTAATTAAATATAAATTTTCTTCAAAAAGGGCACTTTTTTTATGAGGCTCAAAAAGGCAGGTGCTCAAGCACCCCTTGAGCTCTATGTGTGCACGTGCCTGCGTACGTATGTATTTGCCCCGTGAGCTCTAGGTCAACTCCTGAAAAGGGGGTCAATGTCAGACTTTGCAATCAAAAGTTAGGGGGCTAATAACCCTTGCCATAATTTCAGTGCGCCCCCTAACTTTTGAATGCAAGGTCTGACATTGACCCCCTTTTCAGGAGTTGACCTAGAGCCCACCAAGGTCATGCATATCAAGTTTGGTCAATGTCAGACCTTGGAATACACTGTAAGGCACTGTAAGGCTACGGATCTGCCTCACTTCCAGTGATGAAGCTAAGCTATGCTAACGGAGCGTCTATTCCCAAAGCTAAATGCACGCACAGAGACAAAAAAGGTATGCATCTTCTTGTCTAACTCCAGGGAAGATGTTAAATAAGCTAATTTCCCAAAATGTTGGAGTTCCCCTTTAACTCCATGGGCAGGGCCACTTTCAAAGGGCTCCCTTGACTTCTCACCTCAAGATGTCCGAATGAAAATGTCTCAATAGAACTACACAAGACCTCTCTTTACAGCCAGACTCATTTACACTAGTCACATGCAGAATTAGGGTATTTAACCCTTTCACTACCTCACTACCAGTGTTGTGCTAGTTACTGAAAAATAGTAACTAGTTACCATTACTAGTTACTTCATTTCAAAAGTAACTCCGTTAGTGATCAGTTACTTACACCAGAAAGTAATGCGTTACTGTGAAAAGTAACTATTTAGTTACTTAATTATATATATTTTAAATCAATTGCTCCCATTAATGCCCTTACAAATTCTTAGTCAAAACCTGTTGATCACCTTGACAGTTTCCATTAATTGAACTGAACACTGAACTCTGCTAAGCAATGTGGTCTTCTATACAAACACAAACCTGACACGAACACAAAGATATGTTGTCCCGACGTAATAAGAAATGCGCCGTGCCCAATCAGACGGTTAGATCGTATCGCCGCGCGCCCGCGCGTTTAGCTCGGGGAGCGCGTTTAGGTTCTAGGTTGAAATAAGTGCACGGCCTTAATTTCGGAGCATTTCATTATAAGCGTCTTGCAACGTTGGTTAAGATATCAATCGTGGGCGGTCAGGTGGCGTAGCGGAGATTGCACTCGTCACCAATGCAAGAGGCCGCGGTCTCGACTCCCGGAGAGTCAGCATTGCCTTGGCTCGGGCTGATCGCTATACTAACTCGTTTGGCTGGGTTAGGGGGAGGGAAGCCGTGGGGGGGAAACTGGCGTTGTGGACAGCGACGCCTACAGGTCAGGTCTGGGCGCTTGCTCAGCGGAGGCAGGACTTGAGGAAGGCAGCGTGACCTCCCACGCGTTACGCTTCACCAATGAGAGCCCTCGCTGCCAGGTGAGAAGAGAGCCGCTGGCTGTCGCCGCACGTGTCGGAGGAAGCGTGCGGATGACTTCAGGGTTCCCTTGTACCGACCAGTAGGAGAACATGCGCACAACAACAACCAGGCAGGGGAGGGGGGGAATTGGCACAACGACTAAATTGGGACGCGGAGAAAACAGAGAAAAATCGGAGAAAGAGAAATACAAAAAAAAAGAAAAAAAAGATATCAATCGTGCATTGCAACATTAGTTAGGATATAAATTGTGCATGAAAGGACTATATTGTTTGATTTAGGAGTAAAGCAAAGTTAACTGCAACTTGTTTTTAGATGTGCAACAGGCAACATTTTCTGTAACACAATATTTTTTGGTGTGATAGAATAGGAGCTAGAAGTCATGGTTTTAAATGAGTATTGATGAGATGCCCTTACAGATTCTTACAGTCAAAATCTGTTGATCAACTTGACAGTTTCCATTAATTTGCATTCACGTCACTGAACTCACCAAATGTCTGCGGTGGTTGAGAGGTAGTCCAGCCCCTCAAACCCTCAACGTTAGACTCAGCTACTAGCGTCGTTGAAGCATGTTTGTCCAGGTACTTCAACCGATTGGAATTGCTGTTTTGGGCAGTAGATAGGATACTTAGACACAATTTACATTGAACTAATAACGTTATTATGTGCAAGAAAAAAAACGTAGTGGGCGCCGCCATAACAGTCTAGACTAGAGTCAAGTCAACACAAACACGCCCACATCTCCGCATGTGAAACAGGAGTCAGGAAGACGCTCGCTACCAATCTACATAAAAATAATGCAGTAACGAACCATTTAGTAACGGTAACTGAGTTACTGAATTTAAAAAGTAATGCGTATATATACTATAGTTACTGCCAAAAGTAACAGCGTTACTCTAAGTTAGTTAGTCCCCAACACGGCACACTACAGTGGCAGTGAAAGGGTTAACCTTCTGTATTGTTGCAGTGTGGAAGGGTTAACCCTTTGGTAGTGTGGTAGTGAAAGGGTTAAAAATATGGCCACCGCACTGAACTCTATCGTGTAGCGACTAAAGATTCCTTGAAAGCTGACATTTTCGCCGAATCACCGTTTTCAATGATTGAACCATATTATGTTTCGATGAACGTACCTCTTTTCGATCCGCTGGTACAACGTGGAGTTTAAATGGGGACATCAAAGGGAAATAATAAAGTCAGGGTAGTTATTGTGTTTGTTATTTATTTAAAGGTGCGTGTGGAATATGAAATGATCAGAAATCCCTTCTCATGTATGTACTGTACGTGAACTGCAGCTTCCGGATCTTTGTGTTCAAGTATCTCGGAAGGTAGGAACGTCCGATTCACCATCTGACATGCTTTTTATTAAAGGGGAACTATCTTATAAATGGCCTTTTTCAGTGTTTAGCATTGTTTCATAGCTATGTGGACTTATATTAATATGATCTATGTCTCTAATTCTCATATTGGCGCATTCTTCCAATTCTCCTCTCACAATATTCACCCTCACTGAACTGAGTCATCTGAAAATGTACATATCTGTGATGTCAGAGAGACACCGCTGCATGATAATCAGCTGAGTTTCCACATAGTTCCCACAGTGGTTGGAGCCCATGAGGCTCAAAACAGCTTAAGATCTTGAGGTAGAAAAATGCTGTTTTTGAGGACTTGATTAGAAATACAAAACAATGAATTAAAAAAAAATTAAAATTACAGAGGTGTTCATAAACCCACAGGAATTGTGTAAAAGTGCCCAAATAGTGAAAAAATAGTAAAATAGTTCCCCTTTAAAGGTTCATGGACGGACGCGTGGTGGCCA